>NC_134706.1:65775084-65850084 GCF_043290135.1 Rhipicephalus microplus | reverse complement strand
AAATAAGAGTAGACGTATGTGTTCATAAAAGATTCGGAGATTTGAAAGTTGCTGTGGTAGTCAATTCGTAGGTTTTGGACAGGTCTCGGAACGAGGTACAGTGCTACGTCAAACCTAAATCTATTTTGAGAAAGTATAAACAAGAATTTTAGTCTGGCTACATGACGGTGTTCTAAAAGGGTGGGTATGTTCAGCTGTTACAGCATATTTGTCACAGAATTAGTTCGACAGTATCTTGAAAGAATAAATCTAGCCGCTTTTCTTTGTACTCGCTCAACTTGATTGATTGATGTGTGAAGTTTAACGTCCCAAAACCACCATATGATTTTATTAGACGCCGTAGTGGAAGGCTCCGGAAATTCGGACCACCTGGCGTTCTTTAACGTCCAAAATATGAGCACATGGGCCTACAGAATTTTCGCCTCCATCGAAAATTGAGCCACCATAGCTGCGATTCGATCCCACGACTTGGCGGTCAGCAACTCGCTAAACTTGATTGATTAGTCCTTTTTGATAAGGGTCCCATATGATACTTGCATACTCTAGTGTTGGTCTTACTATTGCTAAATAGGCTGTTAACTTTACTGGATATTGATGCTAGAATCAGCGTGAACAATCAGACAAGCTCTAAAGAAAGCAACATAAAAATCAAAGCTCCACGAGTATTGCTCTTGAAAACTGTCTAGCTCTTAATGCCCACAACAGGAAGGTTATAGCAATGTTTCATGGTGCAGCCATCCTCGTCCACACAATGAACTCCTACTTCTGCCATCGGTGCACTGTAGCTCCTTGGCTCCTTGTTTGCGGCAGTTGAGGTGAAATTCAGGGTGGGTGTTTCTCGGTAGATCTTACATGCATCTTTGGAGGAAGTTGATGTCATTTCTTCTCATTACGGTGGAGCGTAGTGGAGCTGTCTCCTGATGCCACGGCTGTTCTCAGTGGTGGTGAGCCTGCGGATTTGTAATGATAAATGTGCCTCGGTTTTTTACATATGTATGCTTCATTCGTTAGGCTTGAACAGGAAACCATAACGCTTAGGAAGATTACCTTCAGTATTCTAGGTCTTGATATCACCATTTTTCAAAATTTTCTACAACACTAGAGCACACGGCTGACCCAAGAAAGATAAACAATTAACACGCTACCGCGGAAAGCGATCGACCATCAGCGGAAGCCCACGAGATTGTGGCTTTCGTGCGTTCAGCCGATGCAGAAGGAGAATAGAGAAAGAGGGCATTACCACTCACCAACGACACGTTCGGTTAGTATTCCATAGGAGCAGAAGAGGAGAGGAGAGTATCACTCTATGCATGAGTTCTGCCCTTCTCTTTCGCCTTCTCTTCACTTGTGCGCGAAGGAGGAAATAATAGGAGGAGGAGTAGGTCTCGATGTCACTCTATTGGCTATTACGAATCATGCTCAGAAATCGCCGCACATGTAGCCAATGACAGCGTAAACTGTGACCGTTGGGAGCTCGTTGGGAACTCGTCTCAGCCGGTGAACCCGGCACCCGGCTTGAAGCGTGAGATGGTTTTTATTGTCTCCAATGGTCGCAAAGCGACGAAAAGAAAACGGCTAACATGGCGCCTACTTCAAGCCGTGTGTCGCCAACTTCACTATAGCACTTCGGCAAGAGAACCGTGCGGCATGCGCTGTTGCGTTGCTGCCCGCGTCCGTTTACAGTGTGTGCAAGGTGTATCAGCAAATGCATCACGCTATCGTACAGCTACTGCAGCGTCGTTCTTGTTAAAAGTTCCGTGCCTGCCTTCGTGCGTTTGTTTTGGTCGCTGATGGAGTGGCGCCTGCAGTGATTACACTAAAGACATTTATGGGCCTACTTGTAATTTATATTGGCTCTATGAATCAAAGAAGAGGGGCGCAGTACTCGGCGTATCAGGTGCCTTGTGTGACATGAATGCGAGTGCTGTGCTGTTGAGTGCGAGGGCTGTGCTGCGCCGAGGCTTGTTTGTGAGTATTCCAATTTGATCGCACCCACAGGGGCTGATTCAGATAGGTGATTTGGGACAAACATTTATTTTGCGAAATTCTATTGACCTTTCGATCACCGTTCGTGTTTTATATTTTTTTCACTCTCACTTTTGCGGGTATGATAGAAGCGTATTTTCCCATCATTAAGGAAGGGATAGGAGTGGGGTGTTCTTGCGGAAAGCGGCATTTGCTTCGAAAGAGTGACGAAGAAAAAGTGCAGTTATTTTAGCTATCAAAGTTTCCTAAGTTTACTAATGTCCTATTCTCCCAGCAGTGTGTAATGCATGTCTTGGGCAAATCAGACGTGGCACTGCGGCGTTCTAATACCAGCTGTCCTCGTGGGGGTGGGGTCGACGTGGTGTAAAGAAAAACTTGTGTTTAGCTCGCCATCGTTACGTGCGTCTACGCAAGATTGAGAAAGATGCGAAAGTTGTTTTTCAGTTTTTTCGTTTACGTTGGAAAAAATAGAGGTCGTTGCGGTGTACCACGGTATGCTAGCTCTACTCTCTATAGTACAATATCTTAAAAGTGCTAGTTGATTCTGTTCTCCACTTTATCAGTCTTACAACGAATCAGCTCTAACTGCATTTCTATTGTGAAGTAATAATTTTTAGTCAGTTCCAGTTCCGAATGTGTGATTCCTGTTAAGCATGAACGAAAGTACACTTTACCAACTTCGCTAACTATTACGCTACGATTTGGAGATTGAATGTTATTTAGATTTTCGGTGGATTACACAATCCAGAAAGGAAGCGTGCTAGCCAAGTGCGACTGAGTTAGCTGTAAGTAGAATGCAGATCATGTTTTCACTTCACGCGCACGCCTGGGTAAATATGCATTGCAAGTGAGCACAAAATGCTCACTTAAGAAGGTAAGGAGACGTTGATGAATTGAAGGGGAACTTTTGTCTTATATGAAAAAAGCGTGGGCTAATTTACGATATCATGTTAGGGCTAGTCACTGTTGGGGCTTGTCACGAGAAACGCGTTTAAGTTGTAGCTCGATTATTTCTCGTTAGTATATATGTGGTGGTTTCGCCCAGTTTCTGTCCGAAACAGTACACTCTTAAAAAAAATGGAGTGACGCTCTCCATTTAGGGAGGAACGGCGATGTCCCCAATGTTCGTCTTTAAATATAGAAACGTTGCTCCCTCATCAACGGAAAAACACGTTCCTCCTTATGAAAATCAACATGGCTGCCCCCCCCCCCCCCCCCGGCGAAGCTAGTAGGCTTAGCAAATGCAACGATTCTCGACTGGTAAGAAGTACACGGCACTGAAAGTTACAAAAAACGGTCCCGCTGAGCTTGATATTGAACGAAATGATTATAAAAACAAGCAGACGAACCTGTGGCAGTGAACACATCGCGAAAGAGAACGACGGAGCAAGTACGTTTTGTTCGGTCAGCGAAGCCACGTTCACTCCGAAAGACACGGATCTGCAGAGCCCTCACCTGAAGAGCGCATGCTAGGCTTGCTGTATTTATTTCTCGCATATTCACATAGTGTAGCGAGGTTATCCATGCGTTTACGGGTCCGCAGGTCACGAGATGTGCCTCCAAACCGTACACTCGATCGCAGCGAAACCATTCCGAATCCGTAGTGCAGCATTGATAGATAGATGTTCAACGTTATATAAATGACTGTAGGTGTGAGAGCTTCATAGCAATGAAGTAGGTGGTGGGTGGCGCCATCTGGAGGGACTTAACAAAATTAAAAAAAAGTTGACTGACGCGACGTACGTTGTTATTACCCACTATCACGGCTCCCTTGCGGATTGTTTATGCATCAACCCATTCAGGACTACTTACGGACACTGAAAGCTTAATATGTGCTGATGCAACCTATATAGCTACACATGCACACATATATTACGCAACAAGTACACTAGCGTATACGCTAACAAGTACGCAACAAGAGCACAATCAACCATTCACACCACCGGCCCACACCTCGACGTGTTTACTCACATTCTACTATGAAAGCGCATCAGCTTATATAGCGATGAATTTCGACTGACCTGAGTGGCACAGGTTACAGGTACGTTTTCTTACACTTTTTCTACGTTTTGTATCAATACCACAACATGCGCACACGTAAATATATTGTATCTGATGGTTAGGCAAACCTTAGTTAATCAAGGGTTGCACAATAATGAACGGAATAATTACTAGAGCTTATCAGGTTTTCAAGAAAACAAATACCCCCAAGCCCACGGCATTTTGAACGCTGCGCCATCTGTCGACCACTGCCACAGTTACTTTTTTTTATCTTGAAGCCTCTGAGAGTGCAAACACTTGCCGCGCGTTAGCCATTTCGGAGGTCACGTTTTTTTTTTCTTGTTACTTGGAGAGGGCGCAGCATGCAGACCAAACTGTCTCCGTCGTGCTAGGTGTTCTGTGGTCACGTCGACCTCGTTTAGTTGTTTCGTCTTAACGTTTGCTTATATTCTTTTTACGTGCGTACCACAAGTGTGGCCGTTAGCCATGGATATAGTACACCACTAGCCCTTCAACGACAATGTTTTTGATGCGGTAACGACCGTCCTAGCAGTGTATACGTACGTTACAACGCGGGTCTTGCGAGAGAAATAAGCGATGACTTCGCATCCGACGGTATTTTTTCGTGAGCTATGACAGTGGCTGTTGGCCTCGCGGCAGCTCTCATACTTGTGTGGAGGAACTATCGCTGCAGTGCGCAAGTTTACTATAACTTTATAGAATGTTGTGCCTCCATACTTTTCTGCTTCAGATGCCTCTCGCGATTCGCCTCGCGTGTCAACTTGCAATCATAGTGCGTGCCACAATTTTGTTGTTAGCGCTGTGGCTGTGGTGGTTATTACTCTGGATTTGGAATACTTTTTTCACAAAGGTGAGTGAGCGTTAGTACTTACTTGCTGTGCACAGCTGCTACTTGAAGTGCATTTTGTGTTGAGTTTCTCGCGACAAAGGAGAATCACGGACGAGAAAGGCATACTGCTCGCGTGCATAATTCCTTCCTACTTCTCAGTGCTGGCATGGGCAATTCAAAACCAATGCGATTGAGAATTTGGTTCAACCAACAGAAGTCATTGGTTCACTTTTCATAAAAGTTTAGTTATGATGATGTTTAAAATGTTTCTGATGGTTGTAATCTAGTCTGGCGAATAAACGCTCGGTGAAACTTCGCAGCCTGTTTCCCTTTGTGCTTTCACCTGCTGTGGTAGCATAGCCTTATTGGGTGTCGTGTGACTATGCTGGAGGACGCAGGTTCGACTTCCGGCCATGGCGGCCGTATTCGAATGGGGGTAAACTGCAAAGAACATCCATATGGTGGTAGTGGCACGTATAACTCTATCAATTGTATATGATCGTACTTTCACGCATGGACTGAAGAGTGGTATCAGGTTTCCTACAATGTTGAAAAAATAAGTGTGATGCTTTTTTACGCGCCTCGTTGAATTCATGAGTGGTGTTGGTGCCGTGCGAAACTAAAAATGCGTGGGCTTACCAAGTAGGTCGACACCGAAAAAATTCATTATTTTTTTTTACACTTTAAGGTAATCAATAAAGCAAGACTGCTTGGGAAGCAGAGCTCCTTGTATACGTGACAAATCGGTAGTATGAAACAACACGAGACACACATGGAAGTGTGCGGAGCATCGTGCGAGTGTCTGACGATAAAAAAAGAGAGGCTTTTACTTTACACTAATAAAACAAAAGAAAACGTCACTCCTGCATTGCTTACAACAATTTTAGGTAAAAGCAATCGCTCGCGACTGGCCGCGGCCGGCCATAGGCTTGGCGTGCGCATGCGCGCGAGCAAGACCCCCGTGATTGAGGAGAAACTTGAACGCTGAAGGAGGAACGTTGCTCCTTTGGTCCTTGCCGCGAGAGGGCGCGACGGGTAAAGCGCCCGAAAGGGAGGAAGTCGCTGCGCCGAAGGAGAAACGGAGCCCGTTTCTCCATTCTCGCTCCCTTTTTTTTTAAGTGTATAGTTGTCGGTATGCTTTATGTGTTATTGCACAATAAAACCTCATTCCTTCGTTTGAAAGGTGTCGATTTTTTGGATTGCTCTACGTGTAGCATGCAGCAACGCTGTCATATGCGCTGGAACGCTTACTCGAGCACACAGCAAAGCGCTTGAAAAAAAAAACGCTTTACATCACGTATTTGTGACACAGGGGCCAACTGTGGGAGATTACTGGACTCTGAATTATTTCGATTTACTTACCTTTTCTTGTTGAATGCGTATGTGTGTCTCGCAGTAGCCGGTGAGAGAAAACGGCGCCTTGGTGATGCAGGGGCAACAAAAAATTCCAGGTAAGGTCAGGCCTAGCAGTGATGCATGCGGATTCACCCTAGCCAAGGCAACCGCCTTTTTTAACATAAGAACAACTAATGTGCCCACTACTTATTTCGAAATATTACTTTTATAGGGTAAATTATTTTATAGCAACTTCATGATCGATTGGTACACGTTCAGTTTTTTTTTTGTGTGCGCCACCTAACAGACGGCAGGAACCCAAAGGGGTCTGGCCGCGACAGGCAGCCATTGACCACTCTTTATGCTTACTATGAGAGCACCAAGAACTCTAAATCGCTAAACACTTTTTTAAACGCATCTATGGCCACGGCTTTGTCAGTGTGACACTTGTCTTTTCTTCGTTCATACGTATCGGGACGGCTTTATGCTCTCCCTTGCTAGAGTACCATGTATTCTAAATCGTTAACCAGCCTTGTTCATCGGGAAAGCTTTCCGTTTTCCCATAGTCGATTGCATGTATACAATGAATTGACGATGATTTCTTCCGCACAATAGTTACAAACATTATTTGAAAACACGCATTGGTTTGATGGCAACGGGGTCTGCTTTGTGCTCTCCCATTGTAGGGTACCGATAACCGTAAGTCATTAACCAATTTTTCTGAACACCCGGCTCCTTTAGGGCTAAGCACGCTTAAGCTTCTCATGTTTCATTCCCAATAAATAATGGTCTGACGTTGACGCCACCTTGGGTAATGGAAATGATCCTCTCGCGATGAAGTCTCCAGAGGCAACGCCGTTGTGGGTGGACGCATCGCCAACATTCACGACCTCATATAGACATCCTCACTCCAATCCGGGGGGCAGTTGAAAACCTGGCGCATTCATGGTAGGCTACCGAGCAGCGTAACGACCACGCGGTTAAAGAAGATAAAAATGGGAAGAATAAAAAAGGAAAAAAAAGCATGCCTCATTTCTCTGTGATAGGAATCGGTAAAACACGGAAGTGAGAGTAGTCTCCACCTAAATCGTTTAGCATTTATCGTACATTGTTCCACCACGAGAGTTTATGAAACAATGTTACAGAGAAAAATTTTAATGTCGCACGAAGAATGGCAAGCAGCTAGAAACTTGCTTCTTACTCCTTAATCATAAAGAGTGCAAAACTGCGCTATCCTCGTGGCTTCAGTGAGAAGTCTCTATGTCGAATAACGTCTGGACCTCCAAACTTTCGGACGAAGAACGGCAGTGAAATTCACTGTCACGCGACTTACTCAGTAAAACAGGCCTCTGTACATGAGCGTCCAGTATCGCAACGCCGATTGCAAATGCGGAAAATTAGGAAGTGGAAGCACCAGGAAAGCGCCTCATTGAAGTGATTCACTCGAACTACAACATCTATACGTTCAAATAATTGTGAATTTTTTTGTCCCTGCAGTAACTTTCACCAACTGCAAGCGGTGTACGTCTAAAAACTCGAAAGAAAATATAAAAACGACATTCAGTGACGGTTAACACGTTGATTTTTATTTGCAAGTAGATGAGGAAGATTTGTGCCAATGAGCAATCTACCTTTACACTTTGGTACAAAGCGTTCGTATTGGTTGTCATCACTGCATGCTCCCAAGTGAAATTAGCTCACAGCGCCATCGGTTGGGAGGAGGACGAAGAGTAGTGAAACCTCGAGCACATGCTCTGACAGTGTCCCTCATTACATAGGGAAAAGGAACTCCCAGAACAGAGAGGTCGATAGGTACTCAAGAACTTGCCGTATCAGCATACTTTGAGCTGCCCTGAGAGCCTGCGATGCAGCCGTTAGGCTAGCCTGCCATCACTCACCTGTCCAAGTAATAGGAATAATAATACTAATCATGATAGCAAGAATAATAATATTAGTATTGACATAAGTGCGGCGGTTATTTGCACGGTACCTATCAAACAAAAAATACCGAATTCCCCTGACATCCAGCCGTAAACAAGGAGGTATGCTGAAGGCAGGGTTTCCATGACCCTGAAGGGTTTTTCGCCGAAGAACCGGTATCCTCGCTTCTTATTTTCCCAGAAGCATGTTTGCTTTCCTTTCGGAACTAGAAGCTTCCCAAGGGAACGGCAACCTTCTTGACTAGAGGGTGATGTCGATAATCGCTGCACAGATGAGTGGCATATCACATGTGGGAAGTTTCCAAGCCGGGAGTGGAAATATCACGTGCCGGTGTTCGACTAATGGCTTGTTTACTCCTCGTGTTCGTGCTTAGTTGGCTAGCGACGGCCTGGAAGACGCGCTGGCTTTGCGTCATTACCACGTCATTACCGCGTCGGTTCACTTCATTAGCGAGAATAATTAGTGAAGACAAGAACTGAAAACCGGTAGTAAAGAACCTATCTGGGAAGAACCGACGGCGTGTAATTGGCTTCTTAATGAACAGGCTGAAATCAAGAGTGATCAATCAAAATTGATCTCTGTAACGTTGCTTCAAGAGTCAGAGTACATACATCCCAAAAGCGTAAGCTATATCTCAAGGAGAGCTCTGCAGAGAGGAAGCGGCATTTGAAGGCGAAAAAGAAAAAGCATGACTGATTCCTTTGTTCAGGAATTGGTATAACACGTAAGTGAAACGCGCATTTATAGAGGCAGTTGAGCATTTTTGTGCATTGTTTCACCAAAACGGAGGAGGAACATGTGCGACAGCAACAAATTTTTGTGTCACGTGAAAAAAACAAGCAGCCCCACACTTGTAATTGTGCAGCTCTAGCAGAAAGCGCGCACAAAATTAGGATACAGAGGACGAATGCGCACCAACGACCATCACAGCTTGACACATGAAGCGCACTGTTCAACCAGAAAGAAAGAAGCACGAAACAAACGCGCAAATATGCACAATACGGCCACAAATAACTCTCACATTTCCCACTTTTTCGTTCGTGAGCCGCATGCTTCTTTTTGTAAAAGCGGCCGTGGCAGTGAGCGAATATATTTCGTGCGTTCCCGAATCACGAGTCTGATAGGCGCGCGCGCGCGCACGAGAGGCAATGCCCCGCGGAGGCGCGCTCACCGAAACGTGAAGAGCGACGATGTTTAGAGCACACAAACGCAAGCCCTTCGTGCCATCTTAGTACTGATGAGAAAAAACGCGCTGAAGTTGCGGAGCTTGGAAGACCACCAAACAGTATATGGTGTGCATAAATAGCTTGCGGCTAGCAAGGTTGACATCGTGCCCCTCTTGCTTCGCCTGCTACGGAGCAAGAGGTTGTAGATTGAACACCTGGCAACGCAACTTTCTCTTCTAGCTTAGATGTGACAGCATCTTATGCTCAAGGCAGTGTCCGTTTTGTGGGGCCCGCACCCATCATCATCCTGACTACGTCCACTGCAGGACAAAGGCCTCTCCCATGTTCCGCCAGTTAACCCGGTTCTGTGCTTGCTGCTGCCAATTTATACCCGCAAACTTCTTAATCTCACCTGCCCACCTAACCTTCTGTCTCCCCCTAACTCGCTTGCCTTCTCTGGGAATCCAGTTAGTTACCCTTAATGACCAGCGGTTATCCTGTCTACGCGCTTCATGACCGGCCCATGTCCATTTCTTCTTCTTGATTTCAGCTATGATATCCTTAACCCCCGTTTGTTCAGTAATCCACTCTGCTTTCTTCTTGTCTCTTAAGGTTACACCTACCATTTTTCTTTCATTGCTCACTGCGTCGTCCTCAATTTAAGCTGAACCCTCTTTGTAAGTCTCCAGGTTTCTGCTCCATAGCTAAGTGCCGGCAAGATACAGCTGTTATATACCTTCCTCTTGACAGATATAGTGGCAATCTACCTGTCATAATTTGAGAGTGCTTGCAAAATGTGCTCCAACCCATTCTTATTCTTCTAGTTACTTCAGTCTCGTGGTTAAGCTCCACAGTTATTACCTGCTCTAAGTAGACATAGTCTCTTACAACTTGAAGTGCACTATTACCTATCTCGTAGCGCTGCTCTTTTCCGAGGTTGTTGTACATTACTTTCGTTTTCTGCAGATTAATTTTAAGACCCACCTTTCTGCTCTCCTTGTCTAACTCCGTAATCATAAGTTTCATTTCATCCCCTGAGTTACTCAGCAATGCAATGTCATCGGCGAAGCGCAGGTTACTAAGGTACTCTCCATTAACTCTTATCCCTAACTGTTCCCATTCTAGGCTTCTGAAAACCGCCTGTAAGCACGCGGTAAATAGCATTGGAGAGATTGTGTCCCCTTGCCTTACACCCTTCTTGATTGGGATTCTGTTGCTTTCTTTTTGAAGCACTATGGTAGCAGTTGATCCCCTGTAGATTTCTTCCAGGATGTTTATATATGCTTCATCGACACCCTTATTCCACATTGTCTGCATGACGGCTGATATTTCTATTGAATCAAACGCCTTCTCGCAATCCATGAAGGCTATGTATAGTGGTTGGTTATATTCTGAGCATTGCTCTATTACCTGATTGATAGAATGAATCTGGTCGATTCTTGAGTAGCCTGTTCGAAATCCTGCTTGTTCCTTTGGTTGATTGAATTCTAATGTTTTCTTTACTCTGTTAGCAATTACCTTTGTAAATAGCTTGTATACTACAGAGTGCAAGCTGATCGGCCTGTAATTCTTCAAGTCCTTGTCATCTCCTTTCTTATGTATTAAAATGATGTTAGCGCTCTTCCAAGACTCTGGTACTCTTCCCGTCAGGAGACACCTCGTAAACAGGGTGGCTAGTTTTTCTAACACAATCTGTCCTCCATCTTTCAGCAGATTGGATGTTACCTGATCCTCACCAGCAGCTTTGCCTCTTTGCATGCTCTCCAAAGCTTTTCTGACTTCTTCTATCATTACTGGTGGGGTGTCATCTGGGTTACTGCTAGTTCTTATAGCATAAAGTCGTGGTTGTCCCGGCTACTGTACAGATATCTGTAGAACTCCTGCACTATTTTAACTATCCTATCTATATTGGTAGTTATTTTGCCTTCTTTGTCGTTTAGTGCATGCATTCGATTTAGTGCATACATCCCACACCCACACTACGCAGCCATTCATTGCATATAACTCTCTCTCTCTCTCTCTCAGCTGGATCTGCATGATCTCCTTAAATCTTGTGTCTAACAAAGAAAAGCAGAACAAAGAAAAGCAGAAAGAAAGCAGAAAATGTACGCTACCTACTTTCCTTCACTCCCTCTCTCTCCCTCTCTCTCTGAGGGTACAAAGGTGTCGCGATGTAGTGTAAGGCGGGCGATAACAGTGCTTATGTCATTCCCACTCTGTACAACAGTGTGTGAAAAGGCATGAACAATGTTCATGTCGGTGCTATACTCGGCAACAATTTTTCTTGGTATTGTAGTGAAGGCTACGGAGCCAAATCACGCGCATCGTATACCGCCAATGAATGTAATACGAGAATAGCCCCCATATTTTCAATGGGTAGTAGTACCGCGCCAGTAGTACCACAGCTGCAAGCGAGTGTATGTTTTTAACACACCAGCGTGGCCACATTGCGGATCATCGTGGAACGTGGCACAGATGTCAGAGCGCGGATGTCGGGGGATGACGAGCAACCACTTACGGCCGTCAAGCTGTAGTTTCGGCGGTAAAGCAGGTTATCCCGCATAGCGAAGTGTCCTGCTTGACGGCGAAGCGTCCTGGAAACTGGAGTGGGCGTCCGGTTTGAGAGAAAGTCCAAAAGAGAAGAAATCCAAGCATCTTTGCGTTGCTCGGAAGGCATGTCCGAAATGCTGATGGCCAAGGCAGCGCTAGTGGAGATAGGTGAGCCGACAGGCTCTGAATCCAATGGCGAACGTGACAGGGCATCGGCGTCAGAATGCTTCCGGCCAGAATGGTAGATAACACGGATATCAAACTCCTGTAACCGCAATGCCCAACCAGCGAGCCGACCATTAGGATCTTTTAGTGAAGGTAACCAGCAAAGCGCATGGTGGTCTGTTACAATATCAAACGGACGTCCATATAGGTAAGGCCGAAATTTTCCGATTGCCCAAATAATGGCGAGGCACTCCTTTTCAGTTGCACTGTAATTCTTCTCGGCTTTACTGATGGTGCGGCTGGCATAGGCAACGACGTACTCATCAAAGCCCTCCTTGTGTTGGGCCAGTATGGCCCCTAGCCCGACACCACTAGCGTCCGTATGAAGCTCCGTTAGAGCAGACGGATCGAAATGTCGGAGTATGGGAGGCGTGGTGAGAAGCCGTCGGAGTTCCTGAAATGCATCATCACACGCCTGCGACCACGCTGACGAATCAGAACTTCCGGCAAGAAGATTGGTAAAGATGGCGATAATGGAGGCGAAATTGCGGACATAGCGCCAGAAGTAAGAACATAGGCCGATGAAGCTTCGAAGCTCTTTGATGGTGGTTGGCTTTGGGAACGCCACGACTGCATTAAGTTTCGTAGGATCCGAGAGAATGCCGTTCTTAGAAACCACATGGCCGAGAATTACAAGCTTGCGAGCGCCGAAGTGGCATTTCTTCAAGTTAAGTTGAAGTCTCGCCGTGGAAAGGCACGTAAGAACTTGCTCGAGGCGGCTGAGGTGGGTCGCAAAATCGCTTGAAAATACCTCAATGTCATCCAAATAACAGAGGCACGTTTTCTATTTCAGACCTCGCATGACGGTATCCATCATCCTTTCGAAAGTGGCAGGCGCATTGCAGAGGCCAAAGGGCATAACGGTGAATTCATATAGTCCATCCGGTGTTACAAAGGCTGTCTTTGGGCGGTCACCCTTTGCCATGGGCACCTGCCAGTAGCCGGAGCGTAAATCTAACGCAGAAAAGAACTCTGCTCCTTGTAGGCAGTCCAAAGCATCATCGATGCACGGCAGAGGGTATATGTCTTTCCGCGTTATCTTGTTGAGTCGGTGGTAGTCAACGCAGAACCGGATGGATCCGTCTTTTTTCTTGACGAGAACAACCGGTGAAGCCCAGGGACTGACGGAGGGCTCGATGATGCCACGTTTCAACATGTCATCCACTTGTTCGTCGATGACACGGCGTTCAGCAGATGACACACGGTACGGACGCTGTCTTAGCGGGGCTTGTTTACCGGTGTTAATACGGTGAACGACCGCAGAGGTTCGGCCTAAGCCTGACTGGTCACGATCAAATGAAGAACGAAAGCGGAGAAGATTTATAATCTCTTCGCGCTGAGTTGGTGCGAGCTCAGAGTCGATGGCATCCGAGAATACGTCCAGAGCATCATTAGGCGCGTTGGTAGGAGTGACAGCACAAATTGGGAGCGAAACCGTAGAATCGGGTATAGTAGCCGGAAGAATGCACTCGTAAGGTTCGTAGCTTCCCAGGCATTCTCCACGTAGTAGAGATGACGGGCTGTCCGAGGGATTACACACATAAATGGCAGCGTGACCATTGCGAAAAATGACGACGGCAAACGGAAGCATGATATTTCGACGGCACGCAGATGGGACCGATGGCATAAACAACACTGGCGATTTCGGAGGGGAGGCACACGACACCGAGACAACAACAGCTGAGAAAGGCGCAATGTCAACGTCAGAAGCAGCAAACACTCTACACGAAGCACCATCGTCGGGGTCATAGCACGGCACAGATAACGCGAGTTCAGAACGAGCACAGTCGACCAAAGCAGAATTTGACGAAAGAAAGTCCCACCCAAGGATAACGTCATGCGAAGAACAGAATAAAACTACAAATGGGACGACGTACATTGCACCTTGAATGATGACTCGTGCAGTGCACAAAGCTGAAGGCTGAATATGATGGGACGTAGCTGTCTGCAAAAATAGGTCGGTAAGTTGTGTGGTCACTTTCTTCAAGTTTCGGCACAGTTTCTCGCTAATTACAGATACGGCAGCTCCAGTGTCAACAAGTCCGTGCACCTTAATGCCATCAATATAGAGTTTCATTTCGTTCGGCGGACAGCAGTTAGGTCTTGAAATTTTCGCTGCCAACGCAGTTCTTGCCTCCAGAACTGCACCCGTCAGTTTTCCCCTCGCGGTGGGCTGTTGCGACGTAACATCGGAGAAATAGATTGACGACGGGGAGAAGGTGAACGGCTTGCGCCGGATGGTCGGTGACCGGGACGTACGTCTAGAGGTGGATCGGCAGGAACGGGATATCGTGGCTGAGTGGGCATGGTGGGCATGTAATGTCAGGCCCCTGCAATGTCGTGAGAAGGGAAGCTGCGATGACGGCAGAGACGAGCTACGTGGCCTGGGATGCCACATGAAAAACATATCGGCCGATTATCCGGAGTGCTCCATTGGCTGACAGTAGAGGCACTGTTCGCTGAATAAGGTACCGTAAATAGTCGTGCAGGCGGCGGCGTCATATAAAAGTTCTGACCTGTTTCATATACAGCCGGATACAGGGCGGTCAGTGAGCGGGAAGGTGGCGTCGACAAATAAACGTGGCGAGTAGCTTCGTAGATGGCCGGAGACGCTGGCGCACGTGGCCGAGCAACTGCGGCTGCATACGTTAGTGGTGCGGTAACAGTTGGTGGAGCCTGAGCTGGCGGCAATGCTTCGGCAACTTGCGATTGAATGACCTGGCGAAGCGAAGGCGACAAGGGTGCCATCGGCTCGGTAGTTCTTGGGATTATAGATAGCTGCCGGGTGACCTCCTCGCGTATGATTTGCTTTATGACTGGCATCAACGCAGAGTGGTCGGCGGTGTCATGGCGATAGTCGAGGGATAAGATGTCCGCGGTGTCTTGAGCAGCGCAACGTGTAGAAGCGCGCTGCCTACGCAGCTCATCATAGCTTTGGCAGAGCTGAATCACCTCGGCGACCGCCGGGGGACTCTTCGCAGCCAGCATTTGGAATGCACCGTCGTCGATTCCTTTCATGATGTTCTTGATCTTGCCTGCCTCGTCCAGAGTCGAATCGACGAGCTTGCAGAGAAATAGCACATCTTCGATGTAGCTCGTGAAAGTTTCATCTGCTCTGTGTACTCCGCCCCGCAAGCGCTGTTCAGCACGAAGGCGGCAGACAGCAAAACGGCCAAAAACTTCCGCGAGGGTTTTTGCCAATTCCGACCAGGTACTGAAATCACATTGATGATTTCTGTACCATAGTTTTACCACGTCGGTCAGGTAAAAACTAACATTTGTGAGCTTATCGGCTGCATTCCACTTATCGTATGCACTCACCAGTTCATACTCGGCAATCCAGTTGTCCACATCTTGGTCCTCTGTGCCACCAAATATGGGGGGGGGGGGGGGGTCGTGCTGCCGGAGAGCGCCATCGCAGAAGACGGGCACAGGTGCGAGGTCTGGAGTAGCGGCATGTGATGGCCCCGGATCAGTCATTGCAGGAGGTCGTTGGAGTGTGCGGCTGCGAAGTTCCAGGGTGAGGACCAGCTGTACCCAGCACTTCCACCACTTGAAACGGGTTCTTGAACAAGCAGGAGTTGACTCAGCGAACGAGAGCTTTATTTAGCGCAAGGGCTGACTGAACGCAAGCCTGCGATCACAGCAAGTCTTTTACCTTTTCTATACTCGAGCTACATGCCCACTGCCCTCGTTACATAAAATATAAAAGTTCCTCCTTCATTCTCTACGTGGAGGTACTGGTGAGAGGATGCAGCGCACACCAGCAAGACAGTTGTATTTAACTTATTTCTTTTTAGAGCGTTTTCAGGCGTGCGAGAAAGCCCCGCCTGTTTACGCTCACCTTAAACGCTAAGTGGCGTCTAGGTCTACATGAGATAGAAAGAAATATATAGAAAAAACAGAAAGATAATATTGGTGAAAAATTCTTTGGCGGGACGGGACTCGGATTTGCGTATCCACGATCCAAAGGCAGGTGGCCTAATTGCGCGGCTAGCTAGGCACGCCAACACGGCAAAGTATAAGATTGCACAATATAGCAAGGGGGTGGCAAAGAGAAGTGAGGATATGGAATAACTGTGCGAGAATGAGGAGGAGGGAAGATTGCCAATGGGTGAGAGTGAAGCGTATAGCAGAGCCTTGCATAGCATAGAATAGCAAGCGGTGAGAAAGAAACGGGGATGAGAGAGAGAATGACAGGGAGGCGTTCACCACCTGCTCTGCTGTTTGCTCAGTCTTCGCAACACTTATACGTCGTTGTCATTTCTTCAAGGGGCAAAGCTTCTAAGGACCGCAGAGTGCCACTTCGTCCATAAACCATCCCCCGGTGTCTACAACAGATGTAGAAGCCGAAACATCCGTGAACAACAGTAGGTTATCGAAAGACTGTTAAACCGAACCAACGAAATAAAAGACCACAACGCCGGAAAAATGCCCACATTTAACCCCCCCCCCCCCCCCACCAATGAAAGCGTATAACAGAACACTAGATAAACAAGAACAAAATGATAGACTATTAATCGTGCCGAAAAAAATAGAAGGGCGGTTCATGATCGAAAGCACACTGCTTCGTCTCATCATCAGCATTTACTTCGTAGATGTGCGTTCGTTCTTTCTTGCATAGGTGGACGAATAGTCAGCCATCTTTACCTGCATCGCTCAATCGAATATGAAAGGACTCCCAAAATATGGCAGCATATTCACGGAGTGAAAGATGGATAGTGGGGCGAAGCATCCGTCCATCCATTCGTTCTTGCTTCCGTCCATCCATGCGTGCGTCTGTGTGGCCGCCCGTGCGTCCATCCACCCGTCCGTGCGGGCGTCTGTTCGTGCGTCCGCATGTCCATCTGTGCTTCCATCCCTGCTTTCGTCTATGCATATGCTCCTGCGTCCGTCCATGCGTCCATTCGTCCGTGCAGCCATCCGTGCGTCCGTCCATGCATCTGTCTGTGTGTCCGTTCGTCCACCTATTCAACACTCCAAGTACCACCATCTCGCATCTGTTCATCATATAATTCACATATAGAAGCACCGCCATCCAGCGGACATTCCAAGGATTGAACGAGAGGAGGCACACGCACACTTTCTTACGGCTTGCGCTTCGTGTCTACTTCCTACCTTTAACTGCCTCGAGTTCACTGTATTCATGGCACTGCGGCCCAACGCTCGCTAAACCTTTCTAAAACCTAGGAGGTTATGCCCAGCGACTATAACGTAGCAACCCTTTTTTGTCTTCTGTGCGTTGTTGAACAATAAGAATTTCCAGCGTGTGCTTCAAATAAAAGCCAAATTTTCCTGCCTCTCCCATAGCAGCCTTTGGCATGTACACTGAGCATTATTTTTCATTGTTCAACGACGCACAGAACAAATCTCTCACCGGCACCACCTTGGAGGTCAAAATGTTATACTCGTTACACACTACTACATTTGCTACGAGGGACGAATGGGTGCCGCTATAAAAAGCTATGCCCCTAAAAATTATGGTACGTTGACGCTGATCCATGAATTGCAGCCTCTCTTTCTTATTGCTTCGAGAATAGGATGATTAGATCGAGTCGGTGCGCTCTTGCACGGCACATAAACGGCGCGAACGGTGAGCACTCAAAAAAAAAGCACTGAAACCAAGTGCTTATCTGACACGAAGAATTAAGCTTTCTTCATTGGTATCTATGCACAAATATCCTGCAATAGATTGCAAAAGTCATCTGCTGAAGTGCGACACGATACAGTCAAGCCATTGACGTACCGAAAAATCTGAAAACATATTCCACTCGTTTTTTTTTCAAGCCAAAGCAGAAATGCCAATACACTTATCACCTCCTTTCCTAATAATGAACGACCTATTTTAAGTTTAGCTTCTGAACTTAGTTTTCTTGGGATTATTGTATTGTTAAATATAGGTGTGCATGTGCACTTTTTTTTTGCAATGTTCTGTATGGTTGCAACTCCAAATATTTGTAACAAGCCTATTGTGCTTTCACTCATGCCCTGTTCATTACTGCGCCATCAGAAGTGCTGGCCCGAAGTTTGCGAGTGAACGAGGGTCTACACTTGTGAACTTGAAAAAGTCTAACCAAAAGTGATTAGCTTTTTTTTTAGTTCTTTTCTAATTAAGTACGGATTTCCGTTGGCTGTATACCACATTGTTGGTCACGCTGTTTGGGAACTGCTGGTTTCATGTCACCATAGCGACACTGACTGTTACAGGTATACGCAGTGTCTGACAGTTCTAATTATTTGTTTCGAAAACTTTACTCTACGCACCCAGTTACTTTGTTTGCAAAAGGTTAGCAATACCATTTACTTTTCAATATTCAACGCAAAATAATAGCGAATTGAACTTCGAGCAGCGTTGTTAAGCTTTTCTGCCATTCTTCACGTAGCTTCCAGGAACAGGCTTTACGACAGCCTTTTCTATAGCTCTATTTTCGTCATTCAGAAGCCCTGCTTTTCTCCGATACACAATAAGATACATTTATTTTCTTATTTTAACAGACTGTGCTGCTCTCTTTTTCCAGACAGGTTTGCACACGAGCCGACATTTGAGGTTGTTGCTGCTTGTTAAGTTTCGACATAAGTGAATAGATGTTGGCACACACAGCACACAAGACAACAGTTTCCGGTAGAACTTTATTTTTTGGGAGTGATAACCTTAATCAACAGAAATTAGGGCCCTAGCCTCAGCGCAGAACAAAGACATCAACGTATTTCGTAACGAAATCAGTATAGCCAATAATGCGCCAATATATAATCATATGTCACACGTACAAGCGAAGAACAACGTTATTAAAAACCTACAGACACTGAACCCGATGAAGGTATACGGGCGCTATTTCTAGTCTCTCCCTTTGTTGTAGTAACTATGCAATAAATGTGAAAAAAAGCAAAGTAGATAGAAAGACAAGTTGCCGCCGGCAGAGATCGAACCTACAATATTCGAATAACGCATCCGGTTCTCAATCAGTTTTGAAATAGCGTGAGCCGTGCCCACATCCGAATTATCGGGTATTTTTGCACATGTGAACTAGGCAGAATGAGCCCACGCTGGAAGTAGAGGAGAGGGTGAGCGGCGTGTAAATCACACTAACTTCAGAAGAAAAGTGCTTGTTTTCTTTGTTAGACACATTAATATCAGAACTGACTGACAATAATGCCAGGAAAAAAGATACGTGAAGCAATCGTAATGCGAAGAAATCTAAGAAGTTAGCACATGGTGTTATAAGCAACTCATGTTAGAGCCGAGGCGTGGGTATTATAGATATATGATGTGCACGCTACAGTCTATTGGTGTTTCTATGTATGAATAGTTGACTATGTCTTGTGGAGCTATAGCTGTACGTATATACTGTATATTATGTTAATAACTAAACGAATAACAACCTTGCGACCACAGTTGACTTTGTCCTGACACGACGCTTGTATACAGTCTTTTTTGAAAGTGTTCGATGTATTGGCATGGCTCTGTGGTAGAATACAGGATTCCCATGTGATGTATCTTGCGACAATATTGATGGGGGCGTTCACTTGAATTTTTCGCTTCTATCTGAATTTTTTACCCATTGATGATGCGGCCGGCATGAACGCAGCATTTGCTACGGAACGGGCCTTTTCCCGCTATCAATTAATGTTTTCATAGTAGTAATAAATCACTTTATTAGGAAAACCGTTGGTTTCCTAAGCGGACATGGCTCTCAGGCTGTGTCTAGTTGCCACCTCCTCAGCGTGTTTGATAGGCTGGAACTGGCCATCTAGGCTTGTGGTCAGGGGAGGGGGGGGGGGGCGGGGGTTCTTCTGCCAAGTTTCACTGAACGGTGACTGTCCGAAGAGGTCTTGTGGAGGAGGGCCTTTACTGCTTCCCCAAATGATGTGGTCCACGGTTGCGATTGGTGTCTTGCAAAGAATGCACGTAGATGAAAATCAGGCTGGGTAGAGGCGTCGCTAGATGTACGACGAAGAGAATGAGTGGGTTTAAAGCCACCGCCAAATATTTTGTTGGGCTTTGTGTAGTTGCGGGTATGTAGGTGGTATTGTTCCTGTTGTTAGCTTGTAGTGCTGCGTGTGGTAGTGAAAGATGAGGAATCTTTGGTTTGCTTCTCCGTCGTGGTCCGAAGTCTGGCCCACATCTCGGCTTATGAGTCTTCGGACTTGTCTTTGGGCGGGATTATTACCGGGGAGGCAAGTTGTATGAAACTGCTATCTTCATCATCGGTGCTGCTGGCGGTGGTGCTGCCGGAGGTGTTACGTGCCACTTCGGGAAGATGGCGGAGGAAGCGTACCCTGGTTGGGGAGACCATGTTTGCGCAAATCGGATCATGACATATTTAGAGTCATTGATGACTAATTGGAATCCGGCCATTGCAGCAAGGGCCGTGGCAGCTTCTTCACGTTTGGGTGCTGTGCGGTGGTGGATCCGGGGTATGTTGTGGTAGGCTGTTTAAAGACAGGGTTGCATTTCGCAGATACATCGATTGAAAAGGCACGTCTGGGGGCGTCGCATCTGGCCGCATCTACATGATCAGCTTTTCTGTTTGTATAGTAAGGACTGTGATGATCCTTGGCGCATACCAATAGTCTGCCGTTATGAATGCCGGACAGCATGTCCTTTGCGAACGGCTGCACCATGGAGTGTTTTTTATCAGGGTTGGTAGCGAGATCAAGTCTCATCTACTTGGTGATGAAGGGATACCGATACGCTGGAGTATCCATCTTCCAGCCTTACTACCATGCAATCGTTCGATCTGTGTAGTTCGGTGAGTTTTGATAAGTTCGCCTAATGCATCGTGAATTCTAAGACAAAGGAATTGCGTTGTCGATGAGATGTGGGAGAGGCCCAGGGCGATCTTGTGGACTGTGCATGCAAGTCTTTCTACTTTTTCTTTTTGAGTCTTGATGAGTCGTAAGCACGGTGACGCATACGTGATCATTGTAGTTACGAAGACGTTTAACAAATGACGAAAACTCTTTACCTTCAGGTCGTGCTTTAGCACTCAGATTCTTGCTGAAAGCCAGGTAGTTCGAGTGATGATGACCGCAAGCCTCTTTATTGCGACGATATTGTAAAGTCTGGCTTGTAAGTTGAGGCCGAGAAAGCACATGTGCTGTACCGTCAGTATTTCAAATTCGTCGATCTTGATAGTGATAGTTGGTGGTGGTGGGTGTTTAACCTTACGGTACTCTTGAGGGCGAAGAAGAAGGAGTGCAGATTTCTTCACAGAGCACTCGAGACCCACTTGTACGACGTGTGCGACGACGTTGTCGACGGCCTGTTGCAGTGTTTGCTTGATCTGTCTTTTGGAGCTGGTAGTGATCCACACGCTACGTTGTCCGCGTATAGTTGTGTAGGATGTTAGAGATGATGTCTTTTGAGGTAAGGAGTTTTCCTACCACAAGGTTGAAAAGGAAGGGCGAAAGAACGGCTCTCTTTGGCGTGCCTTTGTTGGATAGGAAAAGTTATACAATGCGGCCGTGTCACAAGGAGCACCCGTTTGCAAGTAGGTGCTCCAGGGTACGTCACCGCCAAGTGTTGTGCTATCGCTTCATGTATGACGGTGTCGAAAACGTTTTGCAGGTTTATACCTAGCAATGCCCGCGTGCCTGCACACACGGATTCTTCCAATAGATTGTGGTGGATCTCTGCCAACGCGTCTTGCGTACACAAGTGGGCGCTAAAACCGAGGATTGCTGGAGGAAAAAGGTCTTGCTTTTAAGTGTGAATACACTTTATAAGCGATCCCAAACCATCCACCGCCGTCGGCGGCGTCCGCAGTCTTCTCTCTATCTTTAAAAGAAAGAGGACTTGGCGGGCCGCAGCGCGACGCTCTACCAAACAAGCCACGGACGCGACGCTGATATCGGTGTCAGTAACGCGCCTTATATGTTTAACGCCGCTGCGCGCGTCCCCCTCCCCCTTCGCTCGCTCCTCCGCTCTCTTCGCTCACTGCAGCTGCGCGCGCACCCCTCCCTCTCGCGCGCCCGCCTTCTCTCTCAGTCTCCAGTCGAGAGCATCTCGTGCGATGGATGTCCTGGAGGCAACGCTACCATCAACAACGAATGCAATACAACCGAATGCCAGCACTGCACCCGTCATTGGAGGCGACGGTACCGCGGTGGTTTCGCCGAAGTTGGAAGACAAGGCGGCACTGCGAAGGGCTCGTGAGACCGAACGTAAGCGGGCGGTGGTGGTGGTGAAAACATTTAATAACCATCAAATGGTTACAGAGAGGTGATTGGGTTGGGGCCTTATTGGCCTCCTAACCTCACAGCACTAGGTGGAACCCCTATTCCGGGGCTCCATTGGCAAGCAACGCCGCTCGTGCCCGTTGAACCAGAGCCTCTTGGGCCTTCAGATCTTGACAGCCGAGCAGGGCCGCCTCCCAGTCCTCTCTCGTGGGATTGGGGTTGGGGGGGATAGATGGATTAGACTGGCACGCCCAGACGATGTGAAAGGTGTCAGCCACCTCACCACAGAACTGGCACGTGCCATCAAAGGATGAATTGAAATGTTTTAGCACCACTGGGCACAGTACAGTATTGGTAAACAGTTTTAAAAGAAGGCGCTCGTCAGCGTGATGCAGTCCCTTACAAGGGTCTGGATAGCGCCGGTACTCCTCCTTGTAGTAATTGGTAATCTCTTTGAATGAAAGGGCCGAATTGTCTGATTGCGAATAGGCTTCCAAAGACAGGGAGATAGCCCGGGAAAAGAGTGCGCGGGCGGCCTGATCGGCCTGTTCGTTACCCCTGAGTCCTTGGTGACCAGGTGCCCAAACCAGATTTCGCGGAGTTGGATCAACGTATCGGCAGCTAGGTTCCAGTATGCGCTGAGCAAGCGGTGAAGCCCACCCTAGCTGATAGTTCCGACAGGCCCCTCGTGAGTCAGTGATGATATGTTTAGAAGAGGGATAGGTGAGAGCCAGAGCGATGGCAATCTCCTCCGCGTGTGTTGCGCTGTAGGCTTTGAAAGTGAGCCCGTTTACGGTGTTTGCGTTGTGTATAACTGCGGCAGTATACCACCCCCCATGGGGCGGGCCGGCAACGTCCACGTAGCACACGTGTTCCTCTTGACCAATGTGTCGCTGCAACACTTCCGCGCGCGCCTGGCGGCGACCACTGTGGTTTTCTTTGGACATGTTGCGGGGAAGGGGTCGGACCCGGAGGGCGCGTCTCCAAGGTTCTGGCACTCTCACCCTTTCCTCGATATAGTAATCGTGTTTGATGTGTATTCGGTCCAAGAGGCGGCGACCGGAATGGGTCTGTGCAAGGCGCGTGTATTGGTTTACGAGGTGGGCATCTCGAAGTTCCCGGTAGGTATTCACCACGCCTAGGGCCAGAAGTCTCTGGTTGGACGTGGTGATAGGGAGGTCGAGAGCCCACTAGATAAGTTTACGGTGGATGACCTCGAGTTGATCATCCTCGTGTTTGCGTAGATGCAAGTAGGGAGTCGAGTAGAGTATTCTACTCGTTACGAAAGCATGGGCAAGCCGCATTGCATCCCTGCTTCGTAATCCGCCCCGCTTGTTGGAGACCCGGCGGACCATACGGCCCACCTGGTCTTCCACCGTGCGAAGTTTGGCTATTGTGGTGTCAGCCTTGCGTTGGTGGTGTATGAAGAGGCCAAGGACGCGGATCTCCTTGGCCTCACGGATCAGTCCCGAGGGAAGACTGATATGGAGCTGAGTTGTGTCCTGAGGGGAGGGACGTACGTGCACAAATTCTGACTTAGCCGGGGCACACTGGAGTCCGCAGTAGGTTGCGTAGTCATCGACTACAGTCGCTGCTGCTTGCAGGCATGACTCCATGTGACCCAGGTTACCTTGCGTGGCCCAGATCGTGATATCATCCGCGTAAAGAGCGTGATGTATCCCTGGTAGAGAAGCCAATTTGGGGGGAAGATGAAGCATGGCTATATTAAATAGGAGGGGAGAGAGAACCGCGCCTTGAGGAGTTCCCCTCGAGCCGATGACGTAAGGCCCATGTTCCTCATCTTGTATGCGTATGTAGGCTTGACGGTCTGTAAGAAACTGTCTAACATAATTGAATGTTTTATAACCACAGTTGGTCTGACTCAGGTAGTCAAGGATTACCTCATGCTTCACGTTGTCGAATGCCCCTTTAAGATCCAAGGCCAGGACTACCTTGTCATTGTGGGGGCATTCAACAGGATCTAATATGTCATGGTGGAGCTGTAGAAGTATATCCTGGGCTGACTTCTGAGGGCGGAATCCAAACATGGTGTCCGCAAAAGTGTGCTGTGTTTCTAGAAACTCGGAGAGTCTGCGGCACACCATCGTTTCCATCAGCTTGCCGACACAAGACGTGAGGGAGATGGGGCGAAGGTTGTCCACGTCAATAGGTTTACCTGCCTTCGGGATGAAGGTCACGAGAGCTGATTTCCATTCAATAGGGAGAGGAGTTTCTCCGTCCCAAATGCTATTGATGTATTTGAGGAGCGTGGCGTAGGCTGCGTCGGGAAGATTGGCCAACAGTTTGACCGTAACCTGGTCACGCCCTGGAGCAGTGCCACGCTTCATCTTGCGTAAGGCCGCCTGGAGGTCGTGGAGCTGGAACGGGGTGTCCAACTGCGTGTTCTTTTTGCCTGCGTAGGAGTATGCGGCCGTCCGGGGGTCCTTGGTGGTGCACAGGTATCGGTCCCTGAGCGTGTTTGCCAGCTGTGTTGTCGTTCCTGTAAAGTTGTGCATGACCTTATGTAAGTGACGTTGAGTTTCCGTGCGTGTTTGTGTTGGATCGATGAGAGCGCGAAACAGGCGCCACGTGTTGCGACCAGACATCTGGCGTGCAGCCGTGTTGCACCTGTCCACCCAGTTAGTGTCGGCTAGCTGAGCAGCATATTCCGCAGCTTGCTCCGCGAGTTCTAGGATGAGTTTCTTGAGGCGTCTGTTATGTTTCTCTTTTTTCCATCGTTTGGTAAGGCTGCGGCGGGCCTGCCAAAGATGGAGGAGGTGGTTGTCCACGTCCGTTTGAGTTTCCGTGAGCTGTATCAGCCATTGGTGTTGTTTCAGTGTAGACGTCAGTGATTTAGACCAGGTGTCGTATCCCGACTGGAGAGGGTCTGCAATAGGTAGAGTGGTGCGGAAAGTTGTCCAGTCTGGGATATGAGCTTGTGTAAGTGGGCGTTTTAAGGGATGCATGTACACGGTTGTGTTTAATACACAATGATCACTACCGAGAGTGTCCTGTGTGTTCAGCCAGTCGGCATGGCGTATGTTGCGTGTAATTGTGAGATCCGGGCAAGCATCTCGTTGAACAGAGTTGCCTACTCGTGTTGGGCTGGCGGGATCAGTGTGGAGGGTGAGTCCAAGTGTAGAAAGAAGTTCCGCAAGCTTGCTTTCACGCGTGTCCTCTCGTGGGTAACCCCATAACCTGCTTGGGGCATTGAAGTCGCCGACGATCAGGAGGGGGTCCCTTCCTGCCACCTGCATAGCTTGTGTGAAAGTTGCGCTGAACGTGACGTTCTTAAGCTTTGGGGGACAGTAAAACAGTAAATGTTTAAAATATGAACAGGTGGGTCAGATCGCCTTATAGGCAGCACCGACACCATCGTGTGTGGGAAAGGCGGTGTTGTGGGGAGTGTGACTTCCTGGGCGGTATACTGCTTGTGAACAAGTATACATGTCTCCGGGTTGTGTTGAAATGTAGTGTAATTTGTGAGTTTGACGCCCGTGCCGGGTTCCTGAAGGGCAACCACGGCAACGAGGAACTCAAAGGTCTCAAGAAAGAGGCGGAAATGAGCCCACTTCTTGTGGTTCTTGAGACCTCTGCAGTTCCACTGTGTTAGTAACAACGGCTGAGTTGCTCTGGCTCGCGACCTAGGGTTGGAGGCCATGTTCGGAGATGGAGGGTGGGGTTGTATTGTTAAGATTACTCAGTTCACTAGCACCCTGTGCTGACGTGCTGGAGTCTTCAGCAAAGTCAGACTCATCTGGAGTCACTCTGTTAAATTTTGAGGGGCGATTAACGTCCCTAATGGGCTCTACGCGCTTAAGGACGCGTGGATTGTCTTGTATCCACTTTTGGATAATGTGAGTTACTGTTTGTGTCACCTGTGCGATGACAGTCTTCATATGACGCGCGATGGTGTCGTGGATAATTTTGGGGAGGTCGGCCAATTGTGTTTCCATTGCATTCACCTGGGTTACCGGGCCGCGACGCGACTCTCTACAGTAGTAGGAATCTCCCTGTCTGTTATATTTTCCTCTTCGCCGCTCAACCAGGGCTGAGTAGTGAGGTTGGTTCTGAGCGAGTCAAGTTCGCTGGCTAGTTTTTCATTCTGAGATCGCAAAAGGGCGAGCTCATGCCTGAGTTTTTGTGTTTCGGTAGTGCTTGTGGCAGAAGAAGGTGGAGAGGAAGCAGAGGAGGGAGAGGAGGGAGAGGAGGCGACCTCCACCCAACTGCCTACCTTGGGTTGGTTGCGTGCAGTGTTGCCAGATGGAGCGCCGAAAGCTGGAGATTCCGCCGCGCCAGGTGGTAGCGTTGCCGTTCCTGCTTTGCCAGGAATTGGCGCTTTGCCAGTTGACCGGCGCTTTGGTTTTGTTGGGGTCCCCGATGTCCTGGACCCTGGTTGCTGAAGCCTGATGAATTTTTCAGTGCATTTGCGGGAGCTGTTGAGGTGCGGACTCCCGCAAGTTATGCACGTTAGGTTGCATTCGTGGGGGGCCATCCCCTCAGGACCAGCGCCCACGTTTTGGACACAAAGGCTGCATCTTTCGGTGACCGGGTTGGGACAGATATCCGCCCGGTGCCCCAGAGCACCACAGCGGTAGCACGCTGGCACTGTCTTCTACTCCCTGACGGGAGTCAGTTCTGCGTTATAGTGGACGAAACGCGGAACGTTCCTTCCCGCGCAAGTCAACACAGCTACGTTGGAGTTCCCCAGCTTGCGCGCATAGACAAGTTCACCGCCACGCCACTGCACACTATGTTTCATGGACGCACTGGTTTCAAAGTTGTGCACAGAAATCACGCCGCGACACACATCACCTGTGAGCTTGAGGTGACCGCGAAGCGGCAGCGGTCCTTTGCTGGTGTTGATTTGAAAGTCCGACAGCAGTTTCTGAACCACCTCGTTATTCTGCGTGCCACAGATGATGATGTTTTGCTCCCAATTGGGAGAAATGGTGATTTCATTCATGTGCTGCCTTCCGATGAGTTGGGAAATGGCAGCGCCGAGCTCACCTTGTTGAAACGCTGCCTTAAGGGCTACTGTGATGCGTGGCTTGAGCACGATCACGTAGTCGCCAGGATTCATCCTGACCGTTGGTTTCGGCGTCCACTTGGAGACTGGTGAAGTCTTTTGTGGAGCTTTAGAAGATGGAGCGAGAGCGTCTCCAGTGGTTGGGTTGTTGAGAGGAGTTTTCAGTGCAGACGCTCCTTCCGCGTTTCTTCGGAGACGACGCCGACCCTCGACGAGTTGAAAAATGTCAGCTTGCTCCGCCGAAATGGTGGATGGGCCGTCGTATGGATTTGTCGGAATATACGACCACGACAGAGTCGTAGGGTCGTAGCCACGTTGTTCAGGCAGCGCCATGTTGATGAGTTGACCGAGCGGCGTCTCCGCATCCAGCAGCGGCGGAGCCGCAGCCGTGAGGCTTAGCTCGTTCGCTATGTTGCGATGCAAAGTTGCTCGAAGTGGCCGAAAATTGGGCATACCTGGGTAAGATCGGTGTCTCCAGAATCTTGCTGACTTTGCAGACGCAGTCGCACAAATTTTAGAGCAGCCACATTGAAAAGAGCACGGTTCCAGCCGAAAATCGACGGAGCCGATGAACGTCGCGTCCGATCACTTCGCGAAGCGCCCGCGTCTCCGTGTTGTCTGGGTAATGCATCGGTGCTAAATCGCCTAAGCGGGCGAAGCGTGCAGCGGATGCTGAACTGCGTGCTCGCGAGGCCGAGTGCAAGCGGGCGAAGCGCGCAGCGGATGCCGAACTGCGCACTCGCGAGGCCGAGGACAAGCGCGCGAAGCGTGCAGAGGATGCTGAACTTCGCGCTCGCGAGACCGAGGACAAGAGGGCGAAGCGTGCAGCGGATGGTGAACTGCACGCTCGCGAGGCCGAGATGAGGCGTCAGCATCGAGCCATGAACGCGACCCAAGAAGTGGAACGACAACGCAAGCGTCACGTGGAGAAGGGTGATGAAGGCCGGCGTCAAGACGCCGCTCGCAATCGTCAACGGCGAGAGGACGTTCCCGAAGCCGTTCGAGCCAGTGAACGTGCCGCGCGGGAGAGGCTGAGAGCCCTGGACTTTGCTCGTCCGGACGTGCGTTTCAAACGCGACTTTGTGGATCGCAGCTTCGGTCACAGCTGCACCGTGTGTTACCGGCTGTGGTTCGATTCGAGCTGCATTTCCGGCGTGAGGAAGGAGACCAACAGGTTGAACGCGTTGCGGGTTCTTTGGAATGAGTTCGGAAGACGGTCGGGCGAACACCGATGCGACGACATGGATGCGCAAGACCCGCGGCTGGCTCCCTTCGGTGCGTTCCGGGTGTATGCGTCTTGCCGAAAGTCCCTGCTAACCGGGCGGGTTCCGCCGTTGAGCAAGAGCCATGGCCACGCGTACCCGCCTCGTCCCGCGGACCTCCCCGATCTGAACCCGGTGGAAGAGCGCCTCATCTCGCCTCGACTCTCCTTCATGAGCATCAGGCGGCTCACGCGGGGCAATGGTCAGTACGGCATTAAGGGACATATCATGAACCTGCCCATCGACGTTTCGAGCGTGGTGGAGTGTCTTCCGCGGCTGGTTCCCAAGGACGTTGCAATAGACGTGCACGTGAAGCGGAGGCTGGTGAGTCCGGCTACGTACAGGCGCAGACTGGTGAAGCGCGGTAACATTTTGGCGTGGTTGAAGCACCTGGAGCATGCGCCGTTGTATGTCGCTAGCGGCGTGCGCATCGACTGGAGTCGGCTGGGTGTCTTCGATGACGATGATGCGGCCGTTTGTGAAGGTGAACGCGCCCAGGGGGCAGACGACGCGGATGACATCGAGACTGTCCCCGAGAACATATATTTGGATGACGCCGTGCAACTAGCATTGCCCTCAATGCCATGTCAAAGACGATCTTCTTTAATGAGGAGGGTGAGCAACGACCGCGCACTCTCTTGATGAGAGATGATGGGGAGCGAAGCGGTGAACTGGACGATGCCGCTGCCGCTGACAAGCTGATCGATCAGTCGCATAGCCTGCGCCTTGCTCCGGGTGAGAACCGCGTCCCACTGGCGCTCTTCATGGATGCGTATGCGGAAGAGCTCGCCTTTCCCACGATATACATGGGCGTGCCTCGCAAGATCATCGGTCCGCATTCCACGCCATTCGCCATGGCCAGCAGCGAGATACGGCGCACCGACCGGCGTGGAGCAACGCCGGAGCACGTCTTTTACATGGCCGCGAAGGTGATGCGGCGGTACAACGTTGCGGAAAGCAACATGATGTTTCGCACCGACGAGACCACTGGTTCCATCACGCGCGAGCAGCTCGAGAGTGGTGGTAAGAAGTTCCTGGAGGAGGTGCTGGACCACGACCTCGCATTCATGTGGGGCGTTTCAAATACGGTCCAGTACTGGCAGGATCGCAGGAGTGAACTCTTCGCAATGATCCGCCAGTTGGGCAAGCCGCACGCGTTCCTTACCATGTCCGCGTCCGAGGTCCACTGGGAGCGCCTGCTCGAGACCCTGGAGCGGCTGCGGGTTGGGCCCGACGGCACGATTCGGTCCGTGTCCGAGATGAAGGCCTGGGAGTGCGTGGAGCTCGTGAACGAAGACCCCGTTGCCTGCGCGATGTACATCAACAGAATCTTCGACGTCATCATGAACGTGCTCGCCGACCGAAACTGCTCGCCGTTCCGCCTGTACGTGATCCGGGATTACTTCAAGCGGCTCGAGTTCCAGCAGAGAGGAAGCGCACACGTGCACGTGATCCTGTGGCTCGAAAAGGCGCCCGACGAGGAGCTCACCGGTGAGGAAGGTGCCATGCCCAAGACCCTCGAGATGGTGGCCCAACTCCTCACGCTCGACACTACGCTCCTCAGGCGGCCGCGCACGCAGACGCATCAGCACACCCCCACGTGCTACAAGCGCGGCCGCACCAAGTGCCGGTTCGGGGCGCCCTTCATGCCCAGTGATGAAACGAGGATAGTGGTGCTGTTTCCACCTGCGCCGGAGGGAGACGATGCGGAGAGGGAGCGGGATGCCAGCGTCTCAAGGCCCTCAAGAAGAAGTATGATGAAATGCACGAGGGCCACGAGTCTGGCGACTTTGAGGATCTCGCCTCGTTCCTACGCGCTTTCGGCCCACACTCCGAGAAGGAGTATATGGATGTCCTGCGCGCCGGCCTTTCGCGACCCTGCGTCCTCCATCGAAGCACCCCGGCGGAGAAGTTTGTGAATGCATTCAATGCGTGGATAGGCCGGGTTTTGGATTCCAATATGGATATGCAGATAATACTCGATCACTACGCGTGCGCTTCCTACGTGGTGGACTATGTCAATAAGTCCGACCGCGGAATGTCCAACCTCAAACGCACCGTTGCCGAGATCCTCAAAACGAATCCCAACGACGACATCGAAGCCGTTATCCACAGGCTTCGTGTGGACATCCTTAAAGAAATTGAAATGTCGGCACAGGAGGCGGCCTGGTTTCTGCTCAAACAGGACATGTCGCACAAGAGCCGAGAGGTGGTGTATGTCCCCACGTGCTACCCCGAAGAACGGGTGCGCGTACGCAAAACGCGTGCCGAGTTGGAGGCGCTCCCTCCGGGCTCCACCGACGTCTGGAAAGCGAACCTCGTGCAAAAGTACGAAACCAGGCCGCCTACCCTCAACGACGTATGCCTCGCCGACTTCGCCAGCAAGTACCGGCCGGCGAAGGGTGATTGCCGTTACGTGCTCAGGGTACGGCCGGCTGTCATACGCTACCGCGGATACAACCCCGGTAACAATGTGGAGTCGTATATGCGGGAAAATGTCCTTCTATACGTCCCGTGCCGAACCGAAACGGTTGATGTGTTGGATGGTAATAGGTATGTGTCCATCTACGAGAACAACAAGCAGTTGATCGAAGTAAAACGAAAAGAATACAACCCGACGGATGACGATGCACTGGTCCAAGAAAGGGTGGAGGTCCACTACGCCGAGATGCTGCGGCTCAGGCGAGAGAGGGAGGAGGATGAAGAAAAAACAATGCAAGAAGAAGAAGAATGTAATGAAGATGACGGGTGCGCGCGGGTACAAATCACCGAACGACGAGATGCGGATGCTAATGTGTACGTGGACGTTCTGCCTAACGAGCGCCTGCTCCGACTGCTCAAGGAGGTCAGTACGCCGTGTGCTGTGGTACGCAAACGGCGCGGAATCATGGAACGAGAAGAGTACGTCTCGATGATGCGCAGCACCAACCCCGAGCAGTACAAGTTGCTGCGCGAGATTCTGCACCATCAGACCACGCCGGGGCAGCCTCCGTTGCGGGTCTTCTTCACGGGACCCGCGGGTTGTGGCAAGACCTTCGTGCTCAAGCTTGCCACGGATGTGTATAACCGCTGTGCGGACTGCTGTGGTGCCGTTGACTGGGAAGACGGCTCCTCCTCATCCGTCCCTTCCGCCTACAACGCGTACGTGATCTGCGCCAGTACGGGAAAGGCCGCCGTTGCTGTGGGTGGAACCACCGTCCACAGTACCATGAAACTCGTGCGGGCTGCCCGTGGAAACCGACTGGACGCCCGCCTCGTAGTCATGGGGGCCGGTGGACTCCGACCTAGTGACCTGAACACCTTCCGGTGTGCCTTCCGCAGAGTCAAGTGCGTCATCATAGACGAAGTCAGTATGATGTCCGCCGACAAACTCAAACTGGTTGATTGCCGTCTGCGCCAGATCACGCAGCAACTCACCGAACCCTTCGGTGGACTGGACGTCATCCTCTGCGGGGACCTACGGCAGGTGCCGCCCGTGCGTGCCAGCGAGATCTTCAAGCGGCCCCGCAGTGCTGATGGTCTCCTCGGATTCAGCACTGTCACCTGGCATCATCTCGAATACTTCCCGCTCGTGAGAGTCATGCGCCAGTCCGACGTCACCTTTTCCGCGGTCCTCGCCAAGGTCGGGGTCGGCCGCGCGCTCGAGCCCGAAGAAGTAAAGCTTCTTGAATCCAGGTTCGTCACGGTCGAGGAAGCCGCCGAGCGCGCGCCCTCGGCCGTGCGCATCTTCTACTCGAACGCCGATGTCACGCGTTTCAACGAGACCGTGGCCCGTTCGCAGGACGATTTCGTGGTGCTTCGCGCGCGTGATCGGTACCTCGGCTGCAAGACGCCGCATCTGCTCGAGAATGCCAATCGCAGGGTTGCCCGCATGGTTCCCAGCGAGTTTGCTAATCTGCCCGGGGATGCCATGGCCGTGGTTGGCAAGGCCTACATCATGACTCATAACGTCGATCTCGTGGATGGTCTGGTCAACGGTGTGGTTGGAGTCTTGCGCCTGTGTGAGCTCGCCGGCCCGTTGCCCGGTGATGGAGATGGAGTGGATGAAGAAGGAGAAGGAGACGAGGATGAAGAGACGCGCGTGAGGCGACTGTGGCTCGAGTTCGATGTGCCCGGTACCGGAAAGCTCACGCGTGCGCGCGCCACTCGGGCCGTTCACGAGGCCCGTTCCAATGGCTACGACGTGACCAGCGAGAACTGGATACCCATCAAGATGCAGTCGGCCACCGTCATGGTAGATCGAAAGGCCGGCATAGCTTGTAAACAGACGCAGTTCCCCCTTGTCCAGGCCAGCGCCATCACCGTGCACAAATCTCAGGGGGGAACCTACGCCTCGGTCGTGTACGACTACTCCAAGACCACCCACAGAAGCTCGTCTACGTTGCGCTCTCTCGGTGTACCAACCTCAATGGACTATACCTCACCAACGCTGAGGGAGACCACACCTTCTACCACAAGCAAGACAACCCCGACAAACCCATGCTCGATGAGTTTCGGAGGCTCGAGATTCACCGTTTCGTCACCGTCACGCAGCGCTACCTCTCCGCTCTGAGGGACCAGCATTTCCGCAGGGTGTGCGAGGGTGGCTGTAGGGAGTTCACGCTCGCGCTCCTAAACGTCCGCTCTCTCTCGGCGCATGCACTGGACGTTGCCTAAGACACCGTACTCTCCAGAGTTGGTCTCCTCTGCCTCACGGAGACCTGGAACCGCTCCTCTGGTGACTGCGCTGCCAATGTCTCCCTGAGTGGCTACGATCGCGTGACCCGGGCCCTCGCCGAGGGAAGGGCTGGTGGAGTGGACGTCTTCCTAAAGCGCTACCAGCCCTTCAGTGAAGAGCTCAGGCGACAGCAGGACCGGACCCAACTCCTGGTCTTATAGCGTGCCGGCATCGCTCCTGATGCATCGCCGCGAACGTGTCTTACTGACGACCCGTGCTCCTTCGTCCGGAGTGGAAGCCGGGGCGAGTACTGCGGCCTGTGCTTGTTTGGACACGTCTACGCCAACGTCCTCTCGCATGCCGTGTGTAATTCGCCGCTCAGAGACGACTCGCCGTACGCCTCCGTCTACACCAGTGCCTACTCCGGCGATGCCGTCCTGGTTGTGACCGTCTACCTGGCCCCGAACCTCTCGAGAGATGACGTCTTGGAGCAGATGGATGCGGTGATGGAGAGTGAGTCTGTGTGCGCGCGTCCCTCGGTTTTGATTGTGGTGGTGGGTGACTTCAAGGTGGACGTTAGAAAGGACAATGGCTGGTCGGTTGACCACATGCTGAACAATTACTCGATGACGTGTCTGTCTCTCAAGTTTTCGACCACGATCTACGGCGGCTTCATAGACTTGGCGTTCAGTAGGAACTGTACGGTCCGCTCCGTCTTGCCGGATCCGCTCACCGTACATTTCTCGGATCACAAAGCGCTGGTACTAACCGTGAGCTACAACGATAACACGAATAGGTGCTAATCTGTAGTGTAGTTTGTGTGTGTGTGTGTGTGACGCGCTCGCGATGTGTGCATGCAATGCATCGTACGAAAATCGTGAAGTGTAAATAAATAATACTTCGTATATATTGTATCTGTGTAAAAATGCTTCATGACAAACAACACTTAAATTCATTATTACACTTTAATCATCATCCTCAGTATTAAAACTCCCAAGCATTTCCCCGAGGGTGAACATGGTTAAGTGCGAATGCACGGGGTGATGCTATGAGGGGGAGTAAAGTTAAAATCCGTTGGCATGCGCCAGTGAGTTAACGTAAACTCCCCCGTGTGATCAAACTGCGATTCCCAGGAACCATTACACCATAAAGGCACCATAGTGTGATTAATAAATATAATAGTGCGAATTAATAAATACCCCTCATAGCATCCCCCCGTGCATTCGCACTTAACCATGTTAACCCTCGGGGAAATGCTTGGGAGTTTTTTGTAAGTGCTTTAGGTGCGCAAGGACCACGTGCTCAAAGAGCTTGCCGAGGCATGACGCCAACAAGATTGGGCGAAGATTTAATACATCTAGAAATTGTGCGCCGTCACTTCGCAATATAGTCTGGACGTCATCCTTCATAAAACTCGAGGATCTATTACTGTTAATTTGATATATCTGGCTATTACTTTTAAAAAAATTTGTAGACCCCACGTATAGTGGGAGTCGATGATATACGAAGCACGAATGAGAAATGTTGATATATCCCTTTAAAAGTAGAGAACGTTACGAGGTGGAGGTAAATGATGCCGTACATGACTTCCGTGTCATAATCATCATGTTTTGATGGTCGTTTACTTTCGTCATCTATACGTCACGTAATACCAAATTCAGTATATGTAGAGCAAGATCAACATTCGCGAGCGCACTATATGAGCGTGGTATGTTGCCATGTTCTTGCATGACACGTGTATCAGGATTGTCATGTTTACGCGTGTCAGGATTATCAGATTACGCGAGTCAGGGTTATCGTGTTTGCACTAGTCATAAATTTCGGCATCCGTTGACGTCACGTAACACCAAACTCGGTATATGTGGTGCTAGCGAAACGGCCATGAGCGCATCATGAAGGGCCAAATATACTCCAATATAGCTTGACGAGCGCGGACGCTGGGCACAGCGACGGCACATTAGCAAAACGCGAGCTCTCTATAGTGTGATGCCAGGCGCGACCAGCGTTTGTCGGCGCGGCCCGACGGCAACCAGCACGAAATGTGACTTGCTGCATTTAACGCCGATGCGTTACCCAGACAACACTGCGTCTCCCTCTTTTCGTGACGAAGAGACATTGGACGCGCTGAAATGCACACGCATCAAAGCAACGCGGTGCGGTGCGTGCCTGCGAAGATATGGCAGGCTTGGCGCCTGGCGTGGCAACGCCGGCGTGGCGCCAGGAAATGAACGCCGGTGAGCACACGCACCGCATCACGTCAAAATGTATTGGCGTCATGACTGTGGCATGTAGTCCTGTTCTCAAATGACACGCATCTCATGATTATTATGTTTGCACCAGTCACATACCTTCGTCATCCATTGGCGTCACGTAATACCAAATTTGGCATATGTGAAGCTAGCGAAACGGCCACGAGAGCATCATTAATATGGCACGTAGTCATGTAGTTACATGACACGCATGTCGTGATTATCAAGTTTGGATGGGTCACTTACCTATGTCGGGCGTTCTCGTCGCGTAATAACAAGTTTGGTACATGTGAAGCTAGCGAAATGGCCGCGAGCGCATCCTGAGCGTTGCATGTAGTCATGTTGTTACATGACATGCATCTCATGTTTATCATGTTTGCACCAGTATCATACCCTTGTCATCCATTCACGTCCCGTAATACAAAATTTTGTATAAGTGAAGCTTGCGAAACGGCCGCCAGCACATCACGAGCATGGCATGTAATCATGTTGTTACATGACACGCCTCTCATGATTATCGTGTTTGCACCAGTGACATACCTTCGTCATCTATTCACGTACTGTAATACCAAATTCGGTATATGTGACGGTAGCGAAACAGCCGCGAGCGCATCATGAGCGTAGCATGTAGTCATCTTGTTAAATGACAAGCATGTAATGATTTTCATGTTAGGGTATGTCACTTGTGTTCGCCATGCAATCATGCTATACCATACCAGTTGTGCAACATGCGCCATGTGAACGAAACCACCGCAAGAGCTCTAGGACCATGAGATGTAAATTATAAAATTTATGACATGCATTTCATGATTTTCATGGTATGACCAGTCAAATATGTTCTTTATACAGTCATGTTACGCCATACCATGTTTGGTATTGATGCCATTATCAAAACGACCAGGAAGGAAGGAAAGAAGGAAAATAGGAGAAAAAGAACGGCAGGGAGGTTAACCAGTCTATTGGCAGCCAGTTTGCTACCCTGCGCATAGGAGGAGGATGGGGGAGATGAAAGATAGAGAGGTGAGACAGCCAGGAGAGCTAAAAGACGTAGGCTGCTAGATAGATAGATAGATAGATAGATAGATAGATAGATAGATAGATAGATAGATAGATAGATAGATAGATAGATAGATAGATAGATAGATAGATAGATAGATAGATAGATAGATAGATAGACTCAAGGTCGCCGATGTTCGCTAAGAAATGCTTCACATTTAAAGAAGCCATAGTTTTGCCACAAGGGTTAAGCAATGGGTAAGGCAGTGAAAAATTGGATTACGACACGAAGGCGAAGCAGTTCGGTAGTTGCAGCCGGCCGCTAAAGCGAAAAGATTGACGTTAAAAAATAAGGCAGATAGGCGAAGTGAGTGTTGATGAAGCGAAGCAGTGTACATCTAATCGTAAATTTTGACATTCTATTTTGTTGTTGTTGTTAACATCCATTTCTTTTGTTGTTGTTAACCTTTTGATATCATGTGCTTTGATTCATTGGTGGTTAGATGTCGGTGTTTTAGAGGCGAATATCCTCTAGCTGGGGCTCACTCTGTCAGTGGCGTAGCCGCTAGTTCTCATTTCGATAGAGGAGATATGCTAGAGGACCTAGCAGTGTAAGATGTTAGTTTACGTTAAGGACCAGTTGGTCAAATTTTTTGGAGCCGACCACAGATAAATTCAGTGTTTTACGTTATTGATCAATCAAGATAGTGGCGAAAACAGACTTGCGAGCCTGACAAGGATTTCCGTTCCCACACACACTGCAGACAGTTTGTGGAAATCTTTATAATACATCACGCTGAAGATCCAAGCATTGCGACACCCAAAAATTGAAAAAAAATGTTTTACACTCAATATGGCCACTGTTCGCATACATAATACTTAGATGTTTACATAAATTTTAGATATTATTTGAAAAATGACCAACTTTTTATGCACAATGCTTTGTGTATAAATTCAAACGTTATAAACATACCGCGTTACTGATAATAATAGTCTGATTTTCAGTCTATGAAAGCCACGTATATTGACAAACAACCTGTCCTAATGAAAGAAAGCTTTTTTCGTGAATCCTTATCAATACGCTCTGGAGCACTGCCAAGAAAAAAAAGCACATGTTCAAGGAAAATATTTCTTCGTGTGCTTTTTTTTTTGCAATATCTAAAGGGGTTCTTCTTTACTTTATTCTTAGGGCATGTGTCTTGTTTAGCCGTATCACCACATACATGCTGCATTTATCGCTTCTGCTGCTTGTCGCCTTACTGGAGGCCGATATACAGCGGGAGTTGAGCAGAACAGCTCTCACCATAGGTCTTTCCCTCTTTTCCTTTGTTTCTTGTTATCGCCTATAAGACGCAGCAAGTTCTCAGGTCATGAGTTCCTCCAAATGTTCCTTATACCCCTTTACTCCTATACAACTTCGTTGCCCTCCATGATGGTGGAATGCTTTTGTGGTGTCATGCTGTTTCAATTTTTCTATTTTATTCGGAGGAGTCGACACTTCCAGAAACGCGAAAACTGGGTCAACGACATCAATATATGTCATGACAAAAGGTGCCGGAAACTATGGCAAGATTGTCGTTTCTACATTCTACGTTTGCTGCACGACACTACGCGTTGCGAATACAGGTCATTGTGCATTCGTTCTGGAGCATTGACTTCGTCAATTTAGCGGCACTACTGCGGGGACAAATAAACAAACCCACAATCTCACTTCAATGCATGACTTTTTTTCCTCAAGAGAACCTTGTTATGGCTCCATGATTTCAGTTGCGGCATTAGATGCCAAAAGTCAGGACCAGCGTGTGCAGGAATGTTACCTCGAACGTACGTGGGTCATCTGCGTATTTGCATGTGCCGTTTCTCGAAATTAATGCTCCGTTGATCTGAGCTTGCCCAAGATCAGCCATTTCTCAGCTAGCAATCTGGTCGTCTGTCGAGGTGGCTTCTCATTTCCCGTTACCATATTTAATTTTTCCCTCTCTAGGAACAAGTGATCGTCGTTTTTATTCGTAGCTAGTGAAATATTGCCCTGTTGAATGCTTTTAAAGAGGTACCAATGCCGGCTGTTGATTGATTTATTTGTAGGGTTTAACATCCCCAAACCACCATATGGTTATGAGAGACGCCGTAGTGGAGGTCTCGAGAAATTTTGACCACTTGGGGTTCTTTAACGTGCACCCAAATCTGAGTACATGGGCCTACAACATTTCCGCCTCCATCGGAAATGCAGCCGCCACAGCCAGAATTCGATCCCTCGTCGTGCGGGTCAGCAGCCGAGTACCTTAGCCACTAGACCACCGTGGCGGGGTACCAATGCCGGCAAGGTGGGAGCGAATAATTAGGAGGGAGGATTGCGCAATGTGAAATAAAAATTAATAAATAAAGAAAGAAAGAACGTAGGGGGGGGGGAGGTTTGTGAATCGTTTTGTGTTTTTATTTCACGCCTGGGGTCCCTGAGCACATCTCTGTGTCCTACCTCTGCGCAAAGTTGATGCTTTTATTCTAAACGATTGATTGATTATTATGTGGGGTTTAACGTTCCAAAACCACCATACGAATATAGGAGACGCCGTAGTGGAGGTCTCCAGAAATTTTGACAACCTGGCGGTTCTTTAACGTGTGCCCAAATTTGAGCGCACGGGCTTACGGCGATTTCACCTCCATCGAAAATACAATAGGCCCGTGTAAGCCTGTGGGTTAGCAGCCGAGTACCTTAGCCACTAGACCACCGCGGTGGGGCTAATCTAAACAAAGTGCAGCATGTAAGGATAGCTTCGTATTTTTGATGAAGGCGAAAATGTTTGAGGGCTTGTCGTTACACTTATGTGCACGGTAAATAAACTCAGATCATCCAAATTCTTTTAACCCTCAACTACTGCGTTTCTCATAATCATATCAGAATTTTGGAACGTTTAACCTCAACGTTATTGTCATTACGGGTGGCTTCGTAAGAAGTTATCGTTTTCCAATTGATTGTATAGGCTCCAAAATTATAGGCACGCCAATACATGTGGCACTTCGGTTAGCTTCTTGTATATCAGTACGGTGTTATAGTATATCTTGCGTTTCTGGCACAAAAATATGTGAAGCTCGGGAACGCTGCCGCTACTTTCATCGGTGGTGAACATGGGCCGGTTTGGAAAATATCCAGGTCTTTCATGGTCAGCATCGGTCCCGTCAGCTGCGTCGAGAAAGCGTATACGGGCCCTTACGGCGACGGCAAGGACACTGATGTCTACTCACTGACAGATGGAGGGTTATTTGATGACGACTTCGAACTTCTAACAAGCTGAAAGTCAAAAGTCAAAGAGACACAGCACCAGGGCCTCTTCAACCCCTAACACAACAAATGAAAGATACCCATGAAGGCCCGAGTCCAACACAATTATTTTCACACCTGATGATCCAAATGGTATCATGAAGTGACTCAAGAGGCAATCTGTTTTGGCGCTGCTCGACGGACTGGTGCCAAATGAAATCATCGACGTCAGAGTGAACCCGCGTAAAAACGTCATGGCGATTGATGTTTCGCATGCTGTCACGCCGAACATGCTACGAAACGGTAAAGAGCTCAATGAAATCAACGTTTGTTCCGACGTCCCGGTGAGCTCCTACGTCGCCACTGGCGTCATCTACTACGTTGATGCTGTCATTCCCAGCTCCAACTTGTGCGGTCTGGTCCAGCCAACTAGTGAAACAGCCATCATCACCAAGGTTACTCGTTTGGGTACCTCACGCTGCTTGAAAGATGATTTCAGAGGCACCTCTATTCATTTGCACGCAAAGGTGCACCTCTTCCATCATCATGTAAAACATTCTGTGCCGAAGTCAGTGCAGTGTCTTGACCGCATGAAGCTCGATAACATAAGTAGTGTTCGTGAACACTAGTGAGTATGTTATCGCGGGGCTGAAACCCATACCGCTGACAGTTGTAAAGCCAATGTTCTTAAGTGCTTTAATTGTATTAGACCCCATGACGCTTCCTCAAGATATTTCCCTAAAATGAAAAAAAGAGAGAGATAGCCGTAATGAGACAAATGGCGAGAGACCATTGATCGCACAGCGTGGCCACCGCAACCGTCAAAAATGGCGCCGTCGACGCCGAAGTTTGTTAGCGAAATTCAATGCCTTCGCATCATACGATGACCTGCTTAAATTCCCCTTCTTAGTTACCCGGACTCTACAGAACTGGGATGAACCAATCATGTCAGAGTGTGTTTTTTTTTTTCGGACTGTGAATGTTTTAGTTCTACTTTGAGTGCTTCTTCATTCTCAAAAGTTGAAATGAGGCATAAACGGAAAGAAAGACAGGTTGTCTGAGAAATAGAGTGCGTGCGATAGATAAACAAAGAGATAAGAATAGATAGAACTTTCACAGTGTCTTTTTCGGCGAGGTGGCGTTGCCACCCGGAAGCGGTAAAGTGAAATAGGTCGTCAGGACCATGGCCCCCGCGATAAACTTCGGTAACGCGCTCTTGCTACTTGTCAGTTTCATTGGGCACATTTATAACAGCATAGGACTGAACTTTTGTCAATGTCTGAACACACTATTAAATGGTCACATTAGCCCAAGGCTCGTTGAAAGCCTGGACACTACTCGTAGAATTCACCTTAGCATGCGACCTTAGAAGGACTTTGAGGTACATGTATTGTGCGATGTCAATCGCACAGTACACGGGCCTGTACCATTCCGCCACCGTTGAAATGTTGCTGCCGCGCCTGGCATGAAGCCCTTGACCTTTGGGTAAGCGGACGAGTACTGTGGCTGCTGTTCCACCGAGGTGGACGAGGCCACAGTTTAGGACACTTAAGTGGATATCCACTAAACTCTCCCAGCCCTGTTAAACATGGTTGCTGATATTAGTATGTTTCAGGCAAGCTGCCCTATTTTAAAAGACCGTTCAACGCACCTTACTCAAGCATTCTATCGCAGAGCCAAGCTGATGCGTCAGGTTTAGAATTATAACAGGAGACCCAAAGATATTATATGAACTAAACTGTCTGTGAGGTCGCTTACGCAAGTTATGTCGTCCGCGGCCTTTTTTTGTGTAATACGAAGTTTTAGGCGGGTGCCTCTTCCCACTACCCTCTTCTAATGCATGCTATCAATGAAAATGTCTGTATATTGCTACAGTGATGCCGCCTTTTAGAAAGATGGTTGGATTTCAGTGTATAAGCCGGTTACTAAGATTTTGAACGTTAAAATACAAATAACAAACTGTCGCTACGTTTGAACACTGAATTCCAAGAAGTATTCAAACATCCAAGTCTGCCCCGAAAAGCAGAAAGAGTTCCTCACTGAGTGCTCGTACTTATTCGTGTTTGTTTCATTATAAACCTATACCAACATGCCCGCCCCACCGCAGTGGTCTAGTGGCTAAGGTACTCGGCTGCTCACCCGCAGGTCACGGGATCGAATTCCGGCTGCGGCGGCTGCATTTCCGATGGAGGCGTAAATGCTGTAGACTGGCATGTGCTCAGATTTGGGTGCGCTTTAAAGAACCCCAGCTGGTCGAAAGCTCCGGAGCCCTTCATTACGGCGTCTCTCATAATTATAAGGTGGTTTTGGGAAGTTAAATCCTACATATCATATAATCAACCAATATGCCCAACTGGCAGTCATACTAAAGTCCCCATAGAATCATTATTGGAAGCAAATAATGGCAGTGCGCTGATAAGCGTGATGAAGTGTGTAATTAACAACTACAATACGCAGTCGAAGGAACGTAACGTCTAAGCATTTCCCTCGATGTGCTTTTTTAAACGAAAAAAAGAAATGATCAATAAACAAAAATAACGTGAAAAAAAAACACAAAAGTACGTCATTTCGCCATTGCTTAAATGGAATTCTTCTCGAATGCACGCCAGTAGGGCAATCATGAAGCTGAATAATAGCCCTATTCAGGAAACGGCAGAGGCCGCTGGCGCTGTTTGTGATCATTTGCACGCAGTGAAGGTGAAGGAGAAAGGCTGACTTTTTACGGGCGAAGCTCCTTATAGCGGCACCCGTTTGTCCCTCGTAGTCGTAGTAGTAGTGTATAACCAGTCTTACATTTTGACCTTCAAGTTGGGACCGGTGGGAGATTTCTTCCATGCGATGTTGAACAATAAAAATTCGCAGCGTGCGCGTTAACTAAAAGCCGAATTCTCCTGTCTCTCATTTCCCATTAGCAGTCATTGGCATGTACATTGAGCGCTATCTGACAAGAAAGGGTTGCTACGTTATACTCGCTGGGCGTAACCTCCTTGGTTTTAGAAAGGTTTAGCGAGCGTTGGGCCGCAGTGCCATGAATACAGTGAACTAGTATATACCATGAACTCGAGGTGTTTAAATGTGGGAAGTAGACACGAAGCGCAAGCCGTAAGAAAGTGTGCGTGTGCCACCTCTCGTTTAGTTCTTGGAATGTCCGCTGGATTGCGGTGCTTCTATACCAGGGATATATGATGAAAAGATGCGAGATGGTGGTACTTGGAGTGTTGAATAGATGGACGAACGGACACACAGACAGATGCATGAACGGACTCATGGATGGCTGCACCGACGGATGGACGCATGGACGGACGGAAGCAAGAACGAATGAACGAACGGATGCTTCGCCCCGCTCCACATCATTTACTTCGTGGATATGCTGCCATTTTCTTCTCAAATAAGAGACTTTTAAAGCTCAAACAGGCTGTATTTGTTCAGACATCTTTATAATTTTACGTCATCTAGTTCTGAATAACTACTTATACACTTGACTCATATTGCGTATGAATTTTTTGCACATTTCGCTATAGCTGTTGGTACGCACGAAGCCGATCGAGTTCAAAACGTTGTCCTCTTAAATCCCGTTGACTTGACCAACTAGAGCATTACAGACGTACGCTTTTAATGTAAGCCAGCGCTTTCCAGTGAGGTTTTTCGCAATTATTAAGACATATTTTTTCTATTACTTTGAATATTACATTCAAGTATGTAGTCACTATCATGTGCATGTTGTTTTACTATATACATGGGATATGTTGTCCTTTATGTGTCCCACGTGTCAGAATTCATGTGCACATTGATTAGAGTCTCTATAGTAGCCGTATTATTAGAACACTGGTTATTAAAACACTGACACCTTTCCAACGCCGTGCTCTGTAGCATATTATACGAATGTGAGCAATGTATGCGTTGCGCGCCCGATTCCTTCAAAATATAAGAAGCAGCCGGCCCCGTAGTTTTGCGGCATCTCTAACCTAATATATAAAAAAAAAACTGAAGGCTACAACTTCTCGTACCCTTACATACGCACACGTGCCGCTCACAAATGTAGGCCAGCCAGTGGCACGCGAGTGCCTGCTGCGTTTGAATGACTATGGTGTTTACGATGAATGCGCAGAAATTCAATTATTGCAGAGTTCGTGCTTCCACCCAACTTTTCAAAAGCCACCTTACAACGAAGCGGCGTAGCATCAATCGTGTCTGAAACATAATTATCCATACCACACTCTTTCTCATCTTACCTTTTTTTTTCAAACGTGGGGAAACAGCCATTTGAACTAGTTTGCAACAATTCATTTTGAATCCAAAAAGTGGGGCGCAGTACCGAACACCGACAGCAGGGGAAGACAACGACAAAGGCGCACACTCACAGCTGCACAATTGGAAGTTAATTGAAGGGGCAACACACTACATAGTTTAAGAATCGGGGGAACAAGACACTGGGTCCCCCAAGCTGCGTTACGTATACGTTGCTCTTGCATTCGGATGATCCGCGGAGTTTGAGAACTGGGTCAAACGCAGACGCGAATGGTGGATCATGCAGCACCGTGGCTCGAGCTGCATCTGCTTTGTCTCGCTGGCGAACCCGAGGCGCCTTAGGGGCCCACGCTAGGTTTCGATTTTCAGGCCTTGTGTCAAGACGAACGCCAAAGCCCAAGATTGGCTTGGCTTCTGCGCAAGGGCCCCGGCGCGTCGCTGGCTTCTTGGGTCTCCAAACTTCCTGGGTCTCCGATGCTCCAACTGTTTATTCACAGCTTGCACATGAACCACGTGGCATGGTTTCTTTCGGGTGAAAAAAAAAACCAAATGGCAATCCCAACTAGACAAAAAACCAAGAATTCAGATACGTCTGAAAGAAAAAAAAAAGAGGGGGTAAGGCAGAGAATCTTGTCTAGTGTAGTACCTTTCAGACGGAGTACACTATAAGAGAAGGAGTTGTACACGCTGCACTAAATGTTTTACATTCGAACGCCCCTCTCGGCCGGTTTTTTTTTTCAATTTCTTCTCCATTTTCTTATCGTTAAGAGGGCTACCCATTCATCAACTTCTTTTGGTCTAATAGGGATAAGCATTCTGTTCTTTAGGCGAAACAGACCTCGAGTCATGCGCCAAATGTGTGAGAAACGTACGCATTGCCCCTTACATAAACTTCCATTTGTGAGTGTGCATGTGTCGGTGTTCTATTTTGTAGTCCTTTTTTCTTCATTGATATCATATATACATATAAGGAGACGTTGGCACCCAAGTAAGGCACCGCCTACTACTTAGCCGTTACATTTACAGAAAAGAAAAGAAAGAGCAGCGTAGGAAATAAGAAATACACTAGTAAAAATATGTAAAAAACACACTCGTACGCACATATATAACATGATAAACGTCTAAGAAAATGCACAAAATCCAGTGAATAGTGTGTCTGATAATGTCTCGAGTTATCAATGAATCGAACGGGCACTTGTTAGGTATACGGCGACCGACCTTCTTGCTTTTCAGACACGGTTTATTATAACTTCAAGGTTTCCGTAGCGGCGTTATACACGCCAAACCAGATTCGGGTAAACGCAGCAACCCTGAAATGTGCAGTCGTCTTATGCGAATTTATATACGCCTTTTCTGAACCATTGATGCCCTCTTCACATTGCGCTTGTGTGCGATAAGCCGTTGCTTATCGGGATGACTTGTCATGTCACATAGCCGCATTTCACTGACGACTGCAGATACGAACGCAGGACCATCACTGTTGCCTGAAGTAATTGAAGTGCTTCACTGTCAAGATTGCACAAGAAGCTGCAATTCCCGTCATGGAGGAAGGCAAGAATTAGGAAGGAGTATTGCGCAATCTTACAATGAAGGAAGAAACGGAGGAAAGCGTAGATAAACAAATGAAGCGGTAAGTACAAAGCAACAAAGAAAAAGGAGAAGAAGAGGCACGAAGAAATGAAAAAAAAAACGTAGTACATTAGGCATGCACTCGCAAAGCGTCTCTTGCACCTATTTCTGAAGACGGTAGTGAGAAGAGTCCTATATATTCACAACGAGTTCCCCTTCATCACACAACTCCTGCGCACGTCTTGCCCTACAATGATATACGAGATATATAATCAGCTTGCGCAAAGCCTGCTGCCGAAACTGTCTGCCTCGACGTATAGCAGATGTATAATAAAGCCGATTTTCCCCCTTATATTGGCCTCTTTTTGCTCCTTCGTTTGGTCTGTCAATACCATCCTGCCCATGGAATTCTGTTGAGAGGTCAATTAACTCGAACTTCGCACGGCCCTTCATTTCGTAAGCAGTTCCCAGTGGTCACCGATATGGCCCGCTTCTCAGAATTGGGGTAGCGCAAGTGCTCTTTCCCGAAGATGGCAAACAATGCCCCATCTGCAGGTCTCGAACCTTCTTTTTCGTCCTGTCTCACCTCGTCTGCTACGGATCGTCATGCGAGTCAGTTTTTTCGCCCACGACTGCTTCGCGGCTATTTCATCCTCTATTTCACACATCTAGATTCACTCGTGCCTTAATGACCTGGCGAGAGGTCAAACGAACATAGTTACCAATCCAAAATACCAGAAGTAATGACCGCGCAAAAGACATCCCTGTTTCTTGACATGCCTATATGACCTCGCAGCAGTATTGCGTCATCAGTGATTCGCTTTTTTTGTTGACCACAACGGGGATGCATCATTGCTATGGCCGAGCGATTCTCGGCAGCGGCCAACAACGGTGCCTCTGCACAGTGGGGAAACCTGAAAAACAGTCGCTCAAAGCGTGCCTCCTAAGAGCCGTATCACTATGTACGCAGTAATCCCAGCCAAGGTGTAGAGTGGCACCTTTATAGGCTTCCTCGAAGACAACGTTCAGAAGCAATGACCTTTGTAATAATGAAGCGCTAAATATTGATACGGTTTGGTACCTATTGCGAAGCGAGATGGCTGGTTTTTTGGCTTCTCGAAAGTGAACGCGAAGCTCTACAAAGTAATGTGGACGAAGGATTCACCTGGCTTTACTTCATCTACTGTGCGATCTCCACTAAGCAGCAGGCACTGACCACCGACGCGGTCTCCTCAAATTGCTCTTCGCTGTCTTCTTCATGGCCCATCCAAGCTTGGCGTGAAGAGACACGTGTATTGAGAAGCAAGTATGCGCTAACCTCGCCGTTCCACGTTGCACGTTAATACAATTTACGAAAAAAGTAAAGACAACAGAGAAACGCGTGCTTCGGCTTAAAGTCTTCTTAAGTCAATTCTGAAGACACCGGGTCACGCGAGGCCAGGATTCCGGTTCACGAGGGGCTAGTTCCTTAAACGTCCACCACGTGCCGCATGAAGTTGAACCCTTCCCCCGCTCGCTTTTTTCTCCTCCCACCACGACGCTGACGAGTTCCCCACGGACATGGTTTTGCTCTTCAACCTGTTCTCGCCCACCCCTCATTGTGGGAACCAAAGATTAGCGCCCCGCTGCCAGCGCATTCTTACCCCTGCGCCGTGCTCCCCACCGGGTTGCAGAAATGAGGTGCCTTTTCTCATCTTCTAACCACTACCGCCACCGTTTAAACGCCGGCCGGTGTAGAGTACGCCAACATGTTCTGGACCGGCCATGAACAGTTTTTCAGACTCAGGACTTCTGTCTTTCTTTGGCTCGGTTGAGCTCGAGTCCTCACAGTTTTAATATATAGCCATAGATAATTTATATACGAAGAAGCTACGACCAACCGCATTACATTCTTTAGTTTGTTTCTTGTCGTAGGTAATCTATATTATTCATAATATCAGGTTCAATGCTTAGTTTGTGGCTAAGCCATATTCTTTGCCGACAAAAACTTTTTCTAGGGCAGAACAAAGTTTTTTATTCTTCTTTTTTAAGCTAATAGGCTAATGGAAAGCATGCAAAAAATTAAAGATGTTAGTACAGCTATTTTCACCGGAGAACCATGTCCACATACTGGACACTGTTGCTCAGTTGTTGAGCATATAGGTACACACATTCTGGCATTCTCTTTGAAAGAGCGCTGCTTTTGGCCCTGTTAGGTTAATAGCCTTATAAAACACAAGCGAGGTTTGTTTTGACCCAAGAAAGTTTCTCATGGTTGGCTGTAGCACATAGCGTTCAGCACCACAAAGTAAACAATACGTAGAAGAGAGCGTGTCTATTTTGTCCACAATTCAACTTCATCAGACGTCGATCCCCCTCGTGCTTCATGCTGTTGATAGATTTCCAGCATGTCCCAGTTTAATTTTTCTATGACTGGGCTTGAAGAGTGTCCCGTCAAGCCACCTCTTGTTTTCTTTCTTCCTTTTATATTGAGCACAACGTGCAGCAATTGCATCTTGGTGTCGAATGTACTGGACGTAAGCAATTCTCGCAATGCCAGCAAAATTTTGATTACAAAGGCTACGTTTTTTTTCTACGATGTATTGAAAAGACATCACAGAAGCTCGTACAATTTATATGTTTTCAATGGTGCAAAGATATCTCCTGAAATACTTTTGTATACTTGACCGCATCGTGCGCGCGTATTTTCGCGTATATTACGCAATTACTTCTGATGGCCAATGAATAGGTTGATATATATGGAGGGTTTAACGTCTCAAAACCCCCGTATGATTATGAGAGATGCCGTAGTGGAGGGCTCCAGAAATTTCAAACACCTGGGGTTCTCTAACGTGCACCCAAAACTGAGCACATGGGCCTACAACATTTCCGCCTCCATCGAAAATGCAGCCGCCGCAGCCCGGATTTGATCCCGCGACCTGCGGGTCAGCAGCCGAACACCTTAGCCACTAGACCACTGCGGTGGGGCGGCCAATAAATAGGTGGGGCTGAAGGAGGAACTACTCTTAAAACATGTTACTCGACTCTTACAGAAGCTACCAAAGTGGTTTCAGTTCCGACTGTAGCTCTGCTTACTTTTCTGCATCACTTTTTTGTCATGTTTTGTCAATACTAAGTGTATGTACCACCCTGCTGAAATCACCAAATGATGATTGCAGTAACTGTAAATAAATAGTAATAATAAATAATATGTTCAAAACACTAGTCATGGGGTAGGAAAGGAATATGCTTGGCAACCACATGGTAAACGCTCCGAGATTGTACTGTCCAGTTATCCCTTGTGGAAGCTCTTTCACTTTGTTATTTCTTTGTAGGGCTTATTCTTGGCGTAAATGTACATAAGGAACTCAGTATAGTTCTATAGAAAAAAAACAAAAAAAAAACAACAGACACTCAGAACGGACAGCACAGTTACAGTGTAAGCTGGAGCCGCGGCTTTTGTAGACCTTTTTGTAATTTAGTGTTAGCATCTAATTTGCTGGCACCTCATTGCAGGCGTCTTATTTTATAAAGTACCCAGCATAGTTCCGTAAAGTCTCCTTCAAACATTGGGTGCTTCAAGGGACAGCATGCCCCTGATTGTTTTCGCACTACTACCTGACAACATTTAATTAATGAGGTTCGCAACTTCAGATTATGCAGCATCGTGTGTTTTACAAAACATTTGCTACACCTAGAACTATTGTCTTTATCTGTGTTTTTGGCACATTTCAATCACCTTAATATACTAAAAGTAGTAATCGATCATTTATTTATGTAACACTTCATCTAGTGAGATTTCATTGCGACATGTGAAAGTAAATGCCATGGTGTCATTGCGCACATTACAGGTGCTTTTTGCAACAGATAGTCGAATGTGCAACGATCTCTGCGTTGTTGATATATGTGTCGAAGGCCTGTGCACCAATAAAGCAGCTATCGAATGGGGTCATTGGCGTACGATGTAAGGGCTAACATGCTGATCTTAAAACCAATTTTAAACCCACACTGTTTATTTACGTGTACATCTCAAGTATGTAGGGCTTCCTCTCGCGCCCGGATATTGTCAGAATTCAGAGCTTGATTTTGCGATTGACGAGTGAATGCACCATATTTATTGCCTATATTAGATAGGAAAATAGTGATGATAATCCACCTTTTTACTCAATGGTTTCACTGATGAATGTGTAAATATGGCAACGGCAAGAACACTAATCGTGCTGTAGCCAAGAAAACAAAAGTGATGCAGAACCTTTTGTATCAGTCTCTAAAGCAGTTATCCATTGCTAATATTATAATAGTTGCTAAAGTGAGGTCAACACTGGCAGCGATATGCTTTTATTTTTCCTTCCAGGAAAAAGAAAGCTGATGTTCACGGTTGGTGCCATCGTATAGTGTCACACCTTCAATGCACACACATCTCAGACAAGAGTGCAGAATGAAAATCAAGGTGAATTACACGCTTGACACATGTAGCATTTCATTTTCAACAGCAGAATCTTCGAGCTTCATTTCAAGCCTGGCCGATGGCCACTCCGAACTCGAAACACATGCGTCAAGCTAAGTGGAAGCAAAGCATATCCATATATATTATTGTTACATGAATGACGAGTCGATAGACTGTCTTTAATATTATCCCTATATAATATAGCAAGAAGGGAGAAAGGAAACTGGGGAAGAGGAAGAAATTAGAAAGGAGTTGGGGTAGGCCACCAGCACCGTTGCTTCCACAGTCTTCTCGTGGGCGCCAGTTAAATCTCCTTTTTTTTTCTTTAGCTCAGCAATAACATTCGTTCATATAATAATGATATATAATTCGCATTTTTTCGCACAGTGCTAAAGCGCCCAAAGTGGTATAGTTTGTAAATGTTACAAAGGGAAGCAATAATGAAATCATCATCGAACTAGAATAGCATTTTGTTGGTAAACCTGTCTTTTTTTCTTTTTTAAACCGTTCACCCTATAGGCAGGTCTGTTTCATGGAATCAGTCGTTGTCAGCTTTTGAGTCTGAGTCACCAGAGCCTCCTCTAATTTGACTACTCTAATAATAAGACTAGTGTAGTTGCAGAGTAACAGAGCTTTTGCGGAAAGCAATAGAGATTTTAAGCGGCTTTTGCCACACTAAATGCTCATATTAAATTATTCATCACAGATGGTAGGGTTACGTTCTTAGTGCTGAGGTGTACGTGAGGAACTATCGGAGCAACAGCTCAGTTTTAGTGCCGGAAAGCAACACAGTGACACAATATTTAGCTACGGCATTTTTTCAATTATGGTAGACGACAACATAAATCACTCCTAACATTTTTTTTCAGTTGGCTTACCACTTTTAATACATCTCAGGAACCAGGATTTACACTTATCAACGGAAATGTTCTTTTTTTACACTTTTGTGAAGCCCCCTCAAGAGGTAAAGACTGACAGAAATATTACCCAGCGTTGTGTATTTAGATGGCTTTTGTTTTCTTTCCGTTTGTGCCTCCATTTTTAGTATTATAAGTGGGCGTCACGACGTGTATTGAGAGAACGACCACTGTACCGTGTAGAGGCAACCGTGAAAGACACTACGCGACAACCTTCCCTCCCTGGTCACTCCACTGGCAAAAAATAATTGAATCCAGCCAAGCGCATTGTCATCCCATATGTGCCGGGCGCCAGTGAAGAGCTCTCCGCGATTCTCGGAAAATCAGGGTTCGAAGTGGTTCGCAAGCCTGCTTCGATGCCCACCCGCTTGCTACCACGGCCGAAGGAAAAAGCAACACCAGCGAGTAGTCTGCAAGTTGCCGTATTCAGAGTGTCCAGCCAGCTACGTAGGCAAAAGCGAATGTTTCCGTTCAGAAAGCCCATGGAGCGGCCGACAGGCTTGGACTGGCGTTCCCGACATGGAAGTCAGCCGCTGAGCGCTAACGTGCGTCTTGCCGGGCAGCAACAAACTTTCGCGCCCACTCGTTAAGATTACGCCAACCTAAGAACGACGTCAGGAAGGCAGAAGTGCAAAACGGCACTTTTGCAGAGCCCTTGAGCAGCCCGACCATATGATAGATTTCTACAGCTTTTCTGATCTAGAAACAAAGAGGAATTTGAGAAGGAGCTCCTCGCGTGAATCCTGGCACATTCACAACACGATAACAAACTTGAACCACTCTCTAGGAACAATATCCTCAGTATAGGTTCACGGCTTTGGAAACGTGTTGGAAACGGAAAGCCACAGCTTTGGCAAAACAAGACACGGATATGTTTTGTGACAAACACAGACAGATCCTGAGGAAGTTACTAAGTCGTTCCTGACACCTCAGGCCCTTTATGAACTTCCCAACTTCCTTAATCTTCTACCGAGCCCAAAAAATTTCAGTCGAAATGCTTACATTTAAGCCTATAGAATTTACACTCCACAAATTAACGACCTCCAAAAGAAAAGCAAGAATAAATAAAAAAAATGTTCTGTGCAGTGAAGTTGACCACTATTTTCACAATCGATTTCTATAAATGTTCAGTTACGATTATTTGCTTAAACGTCATATATATATATATATATATATATATATATATATATATATATATATATATATATATATATATATATATATATATATATATATATATAACTGTAAGGAAACACGGACAATTGCACATAAGCAGACGCTTACGGCAATGACATAAGTACGAATATAAAAAAAGAAAGTGCCAACAGCAATACTTATATTCGTAGTAGCCTAGGCTACGTAACAGCTTGTTACATGCTTCTAAACGATCCCACAACAACCGCATGCCTCAAGAAAAGCAAGAAAGTCATGATCAGTAATGCGCTCAGTAAGAGTTAGAATCTCTTGAATTGGATTCGCGGCACTTTCATAATAATAAAGAACTAGAACGAAAACAAAATAATAAGGCGTAACGTATAACATCTTTGTTATTTCAGTTTTGTGGACAATATCGCGCTTTTTAGTGATGCTGGCGATGATTTACGAAAGAAAATCCGGAGATGTAAAAGAAAGTCACGTTAAAGTATGAATAAAGAGAGGCTCGGAGAAAACAAAGATAATGTTAGACGGCCCGGCGAAAACGCGGAATTAAGGGTACTAACAGTAAAGCCACTCCTCTCCCTAAGGTTTTCGCGTTCACAAAAAAAAAAATAATAAGGTCAAGTTGATTCGAAATAAAACGTTAGTCATTTGCAACATATGCCCGGCAATCACCGCAATACGAGACATCTGCGACTCCTGAAACTGCGAGGAACAGACCAGATAACGTGTGCCGTTTCGTTTTTCTTAGGAGGACTCGCAACTGGGGAAGTTGGCATTTACTCATACTACTGAAACAGCGCCGCAAAGTAAAATGATAGCACTTGTGTTTCGTAGTCCTTCTCGTGATTTCGTCCTATTCTGTGGCGCCGTTTATGTCGCGTTTCTTGTTCGTAGTTCGTAGTTTCTTGTTCGTACTTATATGAACACTCTCGCCTGGATTTTGCCGCTGGCGTTGGCGTCGACGTCGACATCGGTGTCACTGTTGTTCACTGTATATGAATACGTATCTATATATATGTAAACGAAAGAAACAAAAATGGCCCCGTATCTGCATGTTCATCTGCAAATGTCGTCGAGGGACGACAGTCTTGCGTCTGTAGAGAGTGAACAAAACGTTTATTTGATGTTCTGCGCAAGCAAATCGGTGAATGGTATTCTGGAGGCGCTGCGTTAGAGTACCTCGAGCGTGCAGTGGAGGCGAACGAGTGCATCAAATCACGTTACACGTGAGACATGAGCGCTATCTTGCAGTTATTCTGAAGAACGAAGCGTGCGGCTCTGAGACGGGCGTGCGCTCCCGTTTCAGAGTCGCACCGGTCCGCACCAACTGTCTTCGGTAACCAGGGCGCACCCTGTCCGGGCACTTTCTTGTTGTTGTTGCTCCGAGGTGCTCCGAAAAATTTGGTGGAGCGACGCTGTGCAACCACACCTTTCGTTGTGTGCTGCGCGCGTAGCAGACGATCAGCAGACGACGCGCAATGGCTGGTATTCTATTTGACCCCCCACAGAACTGGGGCGTTCTGCCCCTTTTTGGTTTTGGGGGAATTCTAGACTGCTCCACAACTGCTGCGGGGCAAAATTTCCAAAGATGCTCTTAACTTGGACCACACAGCTTTGAAAGCGACCGTGAAATGCGTGGAGTGCTCGTACAGCGTAGATCCACGTGACTATGAGCTAGGGACATCTCGCTCGGAAATTTTTCACTTTCGATCAAGCTCAAAGTATGATAACCCCAACTGAAACGTTATCCCAGAACACCTTTTCTCTTGACCTATGTAGGCTTAAGAAAGGCACGATGCATCCATTACAGCGTCAGGACGCTACAACACCGGCGAACATTTGTGCGGCCGCAGCCGCTTGAGTTGCGGAGGGCGTGCTTTCTGCCTTTGCAAAATGGCGGCACGCGGCTCCACCTGAGAGCCGCCTCCTCCACTCCAGCAAATGTTACTTTAACCTACTGGCGCACACCTTCTTTCGTTTTCGAAGACAACTGCCAGATGGCGCTCGTGTCTAACGTGCCTCGATGCGCTCGTTCGCCTTCGCTGCACGGATCGAGACTCTCTAACGCAGCGCTTCCAGAATACACTTCAGCGATTTTCTAGCTCAGGACATCAAATATACATTCTGTTCACTCTCTCCACACGCACGACTATCGTCTTTAGACGACATTTGCCGTGAAACATGCAGATAAGGCCCCCCCCCCCCCCCTTTTTTGCCGTTTTATCGAAAATTGGAATACATTATCTGGTTCTCTTTGTTCATGCCCATCGCAGAGTTTTGTAGCCGAAATTCATCACACATGTGTGAAATAGACTGATCTGTTTGCAAATAGTATTTCTTTGTTTCTTTTTTTACATGTTCTGATATCTTTGCCTTAATGCTCGCACGACGTCATTATTTTACCTGTTTGCTTTATTCTCATTGTGTTTGTTATATTTCTCAGTATCTTTGTATAGCCACTCCTGTGTGTAAATGTTAAAGTATGTGTAAGAATAATAAATAAATAAATAAATAAATAAATAAAAAGAAGTGGCAGACTCCACGTACTTGGGAATCCACGTTATGCGAAGCATGCGGAAGAAAGGTGACCGTGTTGCAATTATTTTATTGAGCGACACGTCATGAAATGACGCTAAATTAATGTACAAATGTCGAACACACAAACATACGTTGAAGAGTTGCAGATGTTTATATAACCAGTTGCTTGCACTTGCGCAACGATGCCAACTGGAACATGCGTAATAGCAACACCAGAAGCTGATATGAAGCGCTGATGCTCGCAAAGATGCTTCCCCTGGACATTGCATGCTACATAAATCCACTTCAGCGCATGGCAGCGAACCAAATCTGACGTTAACCCGACTTGATGGCTGTATCAAAGTAGTAAATATGTGATGTTTGCAAAATTGGTTCGGCAGCACTGAAACCACTATTAACGTTTCGCGAAGATTAGCGTCTATTTGAAAAGTAGTTCTGAGACCTGGCGCTCTGTGGTAAAACGCTTCATTGGCACGCAGAATGCTTGGGTTCGGTTCCAGCTGGGACTCGTCGGGTCGACGCTACCGACATCGGGTATTTCGTAACACTCACGCGTTAAAATTGCCCATGTGTGTTCTCATCGTTCCTGAGCAGATCCAAGTGTGAATCACCTGTGGCACATACCCGCATACCAGCGTCACATGCCCGCCCGTGGGTATGTGGCACTGTCTGGCGGGAAGTTTTTGACGACGTACGTGACGGGATTATGACATTATTTATGTCTTGACAAGCGCGTCGTATTCGTCAAACCATCTTACCCTCTTAAGCTAATTTTGGATCACGCCAAGTATATGGGGCGGCCACGAGAGCACCCAAATGTAAGCGGCTTGATAGAAACGTAAGCGGCTTGCGAACTTCGGCGACGCTCGAAGTCACCAAAGTTCGGAAAAAAAATAAAAATGCTTCGCACTTAATAAATAAATAAATAAATAAATAAATAAATAAATAAATAAATAAATAAATAAATAAATAAATAAGCTGATCAACATGCATAGGTTCGGTTGTCAGCAAAGTCAGGCTGAACTTCCGTCGCTAAACTGAGAAATCCCTCGAGAAAAAGACTCCGAAAATGCCCAGCGCATGCAATTCGGTTAACGCAGGCTCCGTTGCCACCGGCAGCAAGCTAGACACAATTCAATTTTGGATTCATGCCAGAGCAGGCAGTATTCATTACGGGAATGCAGTAAGCACTCATGAAGAAGGCCCCCCTTTTATGTTTATTTCTTAATTGCCCCAGCCGCGTGTTTCGCGCAATGTGGATCGATGGAGGAAGTTCCTGGGGCAGAGTTGAACGGCCTGACGCTCTGGTTTCGGGTCCAGAATAGAACCTCCATGCAAAAAAACAAACAAACAAAAAACTAACAGTGTGCTGTACAGAAAAAAAGCATAGAAAGTTAGGGGAAGAGCAATAGAACGGAGAGGAAAGAAACAAAGGGAACCGGAAACAAACAAGGGAAGTGAGTAGCACACAGAGCCGGTAACGCTTCAAGCTTGGGTTCTTAACTGTTCCCTCCAGTGTTATGCGTTCACAGCAGGGATTCATAAAGGACTCGTGGTTCTGTAGAAGCTTTTGTCAAGACCCAGCTACTTGCGATGCTAGAATTACTCAAGCGGTGAGCTAAGTTTTGTCATAACTGCGCCGCATATAGCCACTTCATTGTTACATTAAATGGACACATCCGGGTGTTCTATCGCGGCTTTGCAGCATGGTTCTTGTTCAGGAAAAGAAAAACATGTCGTGGAAACAGACTATTCCGCGAAGGAATGCACACGCCAAATTGACTTCTTACTCCATTGAGACGTTCCCGTATTCGTCGATAACGTATGCCGTTTTAACCGTTGAATACAGAATAGCCGAAATGGAAGTAGTAGAACGAAAAGGAGCTTCTGTTTCCGCACTCTTTAAACTGCCTGTTTCGATTCTGTATTCATAACAGGTTTCTATTTGATATTTTACTTGTTCTTTTTTTTTAGGATAACCACTTTCTTTTCGGTTGGCAGCGCAACTCAGACAAATGTATTAGCCGCGTGCCTTCAGTCTCTCCGCATCAGTACATCAGCCGTTCCACTGACACCAGATTATGACCAAAAGAACGTGGAGTAGCACACATAAATCAAACGTAAAGTTAGTTTTTTATGAGTAGTTTTTTTATTCCATAAAAATTTTTAGTGTAGAGAGCTGAATTAGCTGGTCCATGTTCATGCCTAAAGTCTGAGCCCACAAGCGCAGATTCAAGAGAGAAGTCATCACACCATACATGTCGACTGTCAGCTAAAGAGGCACACAGCGGCGGACAAGAAAGTAAGCGCGAAAACTTATTCACGAATGCCCAAGCAACAGACTATACCTTTAAATCCAACAAATTTAACGATAGCCTTAAGCTTGTGGTTCCGTTAAGAGGGGGCCGCCCCTAAGCAGAACAGCGGGGTCGCAGCGTTAAGCAGACGTCATTAGAATGCACTTCGTCTTCCTAAGAACTCCCACTTTTCATGTTTGATATAAGGAGGCTATATGGCCAGATATATTCTTAGAAGCACGGAAGCTTGGGCAAGTTTGCATAACATTAGGAAAGAACTTTGGAGCAACAAAAAAAAAAAAAGGGATGGAAGAGAAGAGTGGACACGAGGGGCGCTTACTTCAAACTGAAATTTTATCAATTTATTAAAGTAAGGAAAGACAAAAAATGGTGTACCCCATTAGGTGGCGCACATGCGTGCACCGTTGCGCAGACTGCTCACAAAAAGCCGCCCCCACCTCCACAAAATAAATTGACATGACACCAAACTTGTGCAGTAGATTACAGTCACACTCCAGTAAGTTCACGGAGGCCCGGCTTACACACGCTTCACCTTTCTCTTTTATCAGAAATGCTTCGACTATTTGTCTTGTTAATTTCTTCGCATGCCTGAAAACTACACAAGTGTCGAAGAAACCAGTGTTTTTTTTTTAGCGGGGGGGGGGGGGGGGGTGTCTTCAATTTGTTCAATATTCCAGCACCTCCGGTCAGAGTCAAAGTGATGTCGTGTAAGCCACGCGACGCAGTCTTCGTACAGTACTGGAGCACAATACTTCATACTGTAGCTGCAGATGTTCCTTTTTCACGCTTGTGCACCTACAGGATGAAGTTCCGGCCCAAAAAAGAAAAAAAGTACTTCGACATTTTTTTTTTCGCACGTGTAGTATACTCTCAGATATAAAACTCTTTAAAAAGTGACGGAGAATAGCTTTGAACGCTCCGGGTGGAATTCTGAAAGTGAGGCAAGGCCAATGAAAGCAAGGGAGGTATAGGGGATGTCAGCTGTACTGTATTATGTGTATTGCAAGGACTGTGGTATAGATGCGAAAAAAGTAAAGATGATTAAAAGCTAAGTCGCCACCGGCACGGACCAGAACTCCCACTTTCGAAACGTTTCACAAGTACACCTAAGCTTGAAACAGTACAATAAGTGTCTGCCATGCCTTGATGCGCTTCATTATCTAGTTGTTTGCATTGCGGACTGCATTTGTTTGAAAAAACACTTCACCTGTTGCAAGGGTAATCGTAGGGGCTTATACCAATGTGCTTTGTAAAGTGTAACAGTCGTTGCCATATGAGCGTTAGAGCATTGTATCTATTCTATCGCGCTTATTAGAACACCCTCACTGCTGCCCAAGTACCCGTCGGCTAATGTAGGCAGCTTCGCTTCAAACCAAAATAATCCTCCCGCGATCACCCGCTGCGCTGCGGAGTGCAGACTCTCATTGGATCCGCATGGCGCCATTGCCAGTGTTTGCCACATCGGGCTACACCGCCTTCGTCTAACGCTATTGCTGCAAGAAAGGAAAGTCTAGCTCACTGGGAGACTTCCCGCAGCTGTTTCGTGCGGGAAGAACAGCTTGAAACCAGTGATGCTTTATAAGCGCCGCGCGAGAACAATGAACACGTTTCAGAGTGACCAAAGGAGGTGGGAATGCGGAGTAAAGAGTTTCAAAAGGCACTGCGATCACCACATCTAGAACTGGTCAGAGACGCTGATACTGCTGAGTGGGATATACGCTTGTCCCCAGAAGCTAAACTGGGACATAAGTAGAATAAGAAAAGGTCGAGTAAAAAGAGTTTGTTGAGCATCAGAAAGAAATAACAAAGTGCCGGAGCGTTTCCCCTTCCGAGAAATGGAGGCAAGTGGCATGACGTGGACACGCCTGATATTACTTTTTTTCTTTCTTTCTTTCTTTCTTTCTTTCTTTCTTTCTTTCTTTCTTTCTTTCTTTCTTTCTTTCTTTCTTTCTTTCTTTTCTTTCTTTCTTCCTTTCTTTCTTTCTTTCCTTTTTTCTGTATTTCTGTCTTTTTTTCCTTCTCTTTTTCTTTCCTTCTTTCTTTCTTTCTTTCTTTCTTTCCTTTTTTGTATTTCTGTCTTTTTCCTTCTTTCCATTCTCTTTCTTTTTTTTTTCTTTCTATCTGTCTCTTTTTCTTTCTTTTTTTTTATTCACATATTCTATGCGAGTGCACGCACGTGTTGCTTTCCGAACGCATCGGTACAAGCGAGCGCCAAACGCATATACGTATACTATAGGCTGCAGAGGAAACGCTCCAGATAGGTTCCATGCATTACAACTTGCGACCAAAAGAGCGCCGCCATTGCAGACATTACCCTACCAAGAAGGTTTTCACCAGCCCTTGAGACGCGCATGTAGTGGCTTGTATGTCGTTTCGTACGTGGTGTCCGGGTATACGGTGACAACATCAGTTACCACAAAGGTTACAATATTGATCATGGGCGTCCGTACTTCGGGACGGAGCATCGCCGCTAGGTGCCAACGTGAATCGACATAGTCGACATGACGTGATGCTATATCATCCAAGCACCCATTGATATTTTACCAGGCCTCCTATATATACAAATATATCATATACCACACACCGCTTCTGCGAAGATACGTTTGACATTCGTGTTATACCAGTTCTTATGACGGAGGACTCTGCTGTGTTCATTTGTGGTACTTGTGGAACGAATAGTGGCGCCTGGGTGCATAATCGACACAGTCGATGAGAACGAACCACATTAAGAGTGCCAATACTAAATGTCTCAGTCTTGTGATCATTTAGCCATACGCTGAATAAAGGCTACAGCGCACGGTAAATTTGTTCTTGAGATACGTTTCGAATTAGAAACTTTGACATTCTTCTGCTATCACACAGCTTAACTTGCCCCACGTGGATGGTCAACTGACTATATTTGTGGCAACCACTTCATTGCTCTCGTAAAGTCATTAAAACATTCTGTCTTGCTTTCCCAAGTACTCAAAAGGCAGCACTACAATCTATGAAACGGGGGACAGCCCCTGGGTCGGGTTTTTTCCAGTTGAATTTTACTTATCATTTTGGAGTGAGCTTGGTACTGCATTAACCGCGGTTATCCGGCGATGTTTCGAGGATGGTGTCTTTCCATCAAGTTTTTGAGATGGACGCATTGCGCTTATTCCAAAAGGTGATGCTTCTTCTGTTAATCCTGAAGATTGGAGACCTATCACGCTTCTTAACGTTGACTATAAGATATTCGCGACGGTGATCGTTCAACGTTTGAAGGCTCTGTTGAACACCCTGGTGGGTCATCACCAGGCTTCATCTATGCCTGGACGGGAAATACACAGTTTGTCCTTTACCACCCGGGATATCATAGCCTTTCTTTCTTTCTTTCTGAGGATCTCTGTCGCGATCTGCGCGTGGTCTCCTTGTGTCTTTAGACCAAGAGAAAGCATTTGACCGACTTGAGTACACGTATATCATTAAAGTGCTCACAGCCCTTGGTTTTTCCGGTACTTTTATTGATTTAATTAGACATACCTACTCTGGTATAAAAAGCACACTAGTTCTAGATGGTTGGGAGAGTGCTGCCTTTTCTATTACACGTGGGGTCCGCCAAGGATGCCCCTTGTCTCCTGTTCTATTTGTCCTCAGCCTTGAGCCATTTTTGTGTGCTCTAGAAGCAGATTCGCATGTGCAGGGTTGTGCGCTTACCGGCAGCAGCACCGTAAAAGTCACAGCTTTTGCTGACGACATAACCCTGTACCTTTCAGATGAAGATAGTCTTTCTCATAGCCTGCGTTTATTCTCCCAGTATGGGGACATTTCAGGTGCCGCGCTAAACCTCTCTAGATCGCGGTATTTGTTCATCGGCTATCCCAACTCCAAACTTAGGTCCACGTCTCTTCTTCAGCCGGCTGCGTCTCTTCGCATTTTAGGAATTCTATACAACCACTACGGCATTTGTAACTCCGTTTGGTCAAACGCCCTCGATGAAGTAAAACAAGAAATTGAGAACGCCCGGGAATTCGACTTCCCGCTTCTTGAGCGGAGGTATCTTGCGCAGACTGTGTTCTGCGGTCGCATTTGGTACCTTTCTGACGTGGAACAGCCGCCTTTACGCATCGTGAGGTCATTGCAGTCTGCCTTGTGTTCCTTCTTTTTGTATGGCGGCACTGAGTTGGTTTCTCGTGCGGCGTTAGGACAGCAGCGTTCCCAGGGAGGTTTTGCTTTCCCTTCGGTATCAATACGCTGCCGGCTATTGGCCCTGCGCTTCCTGTTGTGCCTCGTACAAGGAGAGGAATCCCCCGCGCGAACTCTGGCATATTATTTTCTAGGCACTCACCTTCGGTATTTATTGTCTAATGTGCGCCTTAATCAGGGCCCACAATCATTAGTACTTCCTTCGTTTTATGCAACAGCTGTCGCGTTTTTTCGTCATATTCAGTCGACTTGCCCTGATTTAGATGTGTTGGACAATTCTATCGTTGACACAACAACCGCGTTTTTGCTACTGTTAGTTTCTCCAGCACGCCGCATCCGCTCTAGTCGTGTGTCTTGGAGCACGCTGACGGCATCATTTCTACCTGGTCACCTCTGGGACTTCATGCGGCGGCTTGGGTGGGGCGTTTTTCCTACCCGTGACCACCTAGAAAGGTGGAGAATGGTCCAGTCATCGACATGTCCGAACTGCTCCCTACGGGAAACAAATCAGCATGTGTTAAGGCAATGTGTCGTTGCTCGTGTTTTCTGGAGGGCTGTACATGCTGGATTTCGTGGCCTCGGAGTAAACCGCTTTGTTTCTTCTGGACGTTGTTCTCGAGGCCGCTTTGCCTGCCTTCTCATTGTTGCTGGTGCCTACTGTCTTTGGCGTAACCGTTATGAAGCTGTTGCAGCAGGTCGTCGCCGCCGTGCTCTATTCCCGATTTTGGAGCGACTGTACAAAGAAATAATATCTGTGTTGTCGGAGGAACTCTTCTTTCTGGGTGAGAAGGAATTCCTTCGACACTGGTCCTGCCGTTTTGTGTTCATCTGTGAGAGACGTGTAAGGCTTGTTTTCAGGCCTGCCTGGTATTGGTAGGTTAATCTTTGTTTAGTACTCATACAAATACCTTGTAAATACTATGTAAATATCTGACATATTGATCTCTACATTTCATTTGTGTGTTCTTCGTTTACCACGTGTTGCGCATATGTAGACATTGTTTTTGTAACAATTCCTGTTTAGTTGGGTAAGTTGTGTATGTTGTGTTCCGTTTACATATGTACACATATCTTTTTGTAACAACTTTTGGTGTGTCTGTGGATGTTGTGTTCTGTCGCAATGTTCTGTTGGATTGTAATTGATGTTCACTGTCTGTGAGAATAAATTTCTCTAAACAAAATTGTTACACTTTTGTTACAGCTGTTACCGCAGCTGCTGAGGACTGAGGGTCAAGAGTTAATGGCTATGTTCATAGAAGGTTGTGACCAGGTGCTGCACCAAGGTGGCCAATCCTGCTCTGGTGAGGCAGTGCACTACCGGGAGCTGGTCGCCAGTGATCCACACCCCAGACCTTCTTTTTTCCTTCATTTTTAGCGATTATTTCCTCCCGCATTTTAAGCAACGTCGCCATGCTCTTCTGGTCGCTATCATGATGGAATGGCCTTCATCCTTCTCTCCCACACTTCGCGATGAAGTGCTGTATCTGCATATAACTAAGGAATGTAGTGACCATTGTGTGGTACCTATGCCCTATAGGCGCCACCTTGCGGCAGACATCAGGGGTCAAATTACTAAACCTTCAACATTGCTTATTATAGGAGAAAGACCACAGGCGGTCGGTGATGTTTTTCCTGAGAATATCTGTCCATTTCTTTTACTTTGCGACAAACTTTTTTGTTCTGTTGACACAATATTTTTATCCGAAAAAAGAATACAAGAACGGGCTATATTATCTGGTATTGGCTTACTTAGGGAGGTTTCTCTAATAAGAGATGAAAAACAGCAAACCACAAGAATAGACCTGACGGTCATCTAACTCTCGCGATGCCGCCGTTCTGTCTAGTGACCCACATGCGCGAAGGAAACTTCATCCGAAAACCGTTGCCATGGCGACGTTACTCGAGGTTAATCTGTCTTTTGCATCACCCGGGGACATTCGGGAAGCGATCTTGATCTTTTCACTAAGAGCGGGAGGGTTGATCAGTGGTTCTGATGAAACTGGCTCGGTAATAAAACACTTGGTGGGAGCGAATTGAATCAGACCACGGCACCAGACTTCCTTCTTCAGTCTTGCCGTCTAACCTACTGAATGATGAGCTGTATCGTCATCAAGCGCCATCTTTGTCTTGCTTTTTTCTTTCTTGTCATCTCGCTTTTTGAACCTTGCGTTTCTGGAGTTCGCTTGCTGATTCCCCCATTCATCCGCCTGTAATTCCATTTGTTCTAAAAAAGCACTCTAGCACGTGTCAGAAAAATGAAGAACAATACAGGATCCGAAAAGCGACAGAAGTAACCAGTGGTGAACTGTTGTGTACAGTCGCGCTCAATAGTACCTGAAACACGGGGGGCTTCGATCCGCCCGCATGTTTTTCAACTAAATAGCATTTTCACATTTGAAATCATCCTGAGGTTAGAGAACAGTGATAAGTTCTGAAAATAAAAGCTAGCAAAAGTTACGAGCAGTTGCTGAACCACAGTGAGACCATGCGCTGCAGTGTTGCATATCATAATTGGCGCGACTGTTCATACGGTCTCACACAAACTGAAAAAAAAAAACCACAGCTAACAGCGACGATGTGCTGTACAAGCGGATTTAAACAGAACAATTTTGGGATAGTGAAAACACGCACTTTCGTTTCGACCATGTTTAGTACTGGTCATGTCAGCTTAATTTTAACTCTAACATGTATATCAGAGTCAAGAATATAAATTTTGATTAATATGTGGGATTTAACGTCCCAAAACTACCATATAATTATGAGAGACGCCGTAGTGGAGGGCTCCGGAAATTTCGACCACCTGGGGTTCTTTAACGTGCACCCGAATCTGAGCACAGTCAAGAATATTTATTTAGACCCAATTATCTTACGATATAACATGGTTATCTCGAAAAATCTCGCATGCCAATCACTAACTAAACAAAATGCCGAGTTTTAATTGGTGACGTCTTCTATGTTCAAGCCCCACCCCCCTCACCCCCACAAAAGACAGTTAACTTTTTTAAAGTCAACATTCTATATTGAAAGTATGAAATTATTATAAATAAAAACATGCACTGGGATTTGTCAAGCGTCAAATCGAAGTAGTGTACAGTGTTCCACAAACTAGCAGAAAGTATTATACGTGCCAAAAAATCTGCATGCATCAACAGAGTACTCTTAGAGCATGGGCGTAATGCTGAAAAAATAAACCATCTATGAAATCTTTCTTCACGTTGTACACGACGCTCATACACTCCAGGATTTCCTAAAATGAACCTTGTGAAACACGGGAAAGCCAACTGAAAGAGATAAAGAGTAGTTCGTGAAGCAGCAATCATGGCTTATGTGGGTGAAGAAATTTGAATCATGCCGTCCATACATTTATCTTCTGTAGAAGCGAACCTGATGGTGAGAACACTAAAAATGACCACGTTTAGTAAGAGAGGGTGCTGCATTTGAGTAAGAAAAATGTTCAAAATCGTGTTTTGTCTCGCTATCATCTGCCCATCGTTGTGCCTTTTTTTTCTTGCCATTGTTTTAAAAATGCGCATACTCAAAACTTCGTTATGAACCAACTAGCTGCACTCACCGTCTAACTGAAAGTGACAAAGTTGATGACCGCATAAAAAAAGCTAAGCAGTAAAAAAACAAGGATGACTTCGCGACACTTATTCATGGGGACAAAGGGGCTGTCCTCCTTTGTCCGCTTGATTCATTTGTCACGAAGAAAGGCCATTGAACCCTATCGGCGAGAGCCGAGACTCCAGGCGCCGCGTTTTCGGGGTCGCCACCACCATGCTGTAGCACTCGCGCTGTCTGTTGCATGTCTTTTTTTTTTCTTTCCTCAAGCTCCACGTTCGTTCGTATAGGGTAGCTGTTTGGTCATCGCGGGTTTCCTTGCTTTTAGCGTGACAACATAAATGCTCCTCAGTATTTCTCTCCCATACTTCTCCTTGAAAACTGTTTGCTGCGTTTCCTGCACCGCCTTAGTGGATGGTCTCACATAGCTTTTCTAAGAACAACGTCTCTCTGGGTGCTTTTCCCTGCAGGCTCACTAAGCACACTGCAGCTAGACATAACATGAAGTATTGTTTCATGCATAATACAGGGAGTGATCTATGTTCAGTACTTGAGAACTAAGTTTTACCTTTTTCGCCCGTTTGTTTCTCTCGCTGTGATTTTTGTTAACAGAGGGCGCCCTTGTTTTTTACAACCCTTGCTTTCCGTCCGTTGTGTCAGTTCCGATAGACTTGAATCACGAAGGCTTTTTTTTTCTTTTTCGTATCTCGTTTTCCAGTGTTTTTTTTTTTTTGTTATTTGTCTCTGGCCGTCTTTCTTGTTACTTGCCTTTGACGACTACAAAACAGGCGGGCTCTTTGAACGAGAATAAGAGATGCCGGAGGTTACCGAAACCGGAAGTAAATCAGAAGCCCTGCTCTATCAGTCCTTCTGGGTTGTGTGGACTTCCGCTGTAGTGGCGCATAAGTTATATCCTCGAGAGGCTGCTTTGATTGCATCGGGCTAAGCTGGACAATATAGAATATTCAATTAGGTCCCTTTTTGTCAGAGATAAATAATGGAACAGCTTTAGCTACATAAATATCAACATCGTTTATGAACTACTACATAATGTCAGTGTTGCACTTGCAGCTTTAGATTAGTGGACATTATTCCTTTCTTTTCAATGTAGTCGAAAGAAGCTGATGAGTTAGCCTATAAGCTTTGAACTCCAGAAACGTTTATGACTTCCTTGTACGCGCCTTCTTATTTCTGTACTAATTCGGTGTCTCCACCCACTTATCCAATGCTTTGCTTTTGCTGCGTTTCATTGGTTGTTTTTATCTTGTTTTGTTTTCAATTAGAATCGCGCCTCAGTCATCACAGCACGGCCATTACGTCGTAGCTGACAAGGAGCATTGGAATGACATATCCGCTTTCGATAAAGGCGAATTCTTTCCAAGTTGTTTTATTGAAACACCAGATAACGCAGGGTGCCTACAATGCAATTGCATACTACTACTACTAACTACTACCTCACTACTACTACTACTACTACTACTACTACTACTACTACTACTACTACTACTACTACTACTACTAATAATAATAATAATAATAATAATAATAATAATAATAATAATAATCTCGATATATGGGCTTTTACGTGCCAAGACAACGACACGCTCACGGGGCCCACACAAGAGGAGGGCTTCGGAAATATCATTCGCTTGATGTTCTTTCGCGTGCACTTAACTGTATAGGTACACGAGCCTCTAGCAATTTGCCTTCATCGAAGAGAAATGTCCCAGGCCGGCACATTTCCTTCAATACTTCTTAAGCTCGTGACCGATTACCGACTCCGTGCGTAAAAAGACTTGATAGTGCGCACTAAGTGGGATCTACTGCACTCTGGTGCCTACCAGACCGCTGATTAATCAGTGCGTCCACGTGCCCTCTCTTAAGATCTCTCTTCGCGTGTCCAGTTGACCGAGTTCTGTCATCTCAGCTGAACATGCAAAAAAAAAAAAAGATCGCACGATTCTATCGTTTTCAGCCTGCTAAGACTTATCATGTTTAGCTGCTGACGACTGGTAGTTGAGTGTTGCCCTGTCCCTCGCTCCTCAAAAAGCAGCCCTGATTCGTGTCCCCCGGGCTCACCTCCCTCTGAGTAGCAATAAAAAAGTTTAAACCATTGCGGCTGCCCGCTCTTTTTAGAGTACCATGCCAACACACACGTCTTTTCACTGACGATGACATAGGATGAAAGAGCCACAATCCCCCTCTTCTAACATGAACAACCTTGAATTGATAACCCGAATAGTTTATGACATGATTTCAGCTGTTAGATGGTCCACTGAAGGCCTCTCTGACCAAGAAACAGTGATTCGGTCACAAGTTTAACAAACTTGTGACCATTTTTGTTTCTGTAAGATTACCATTCATTTCAGTTATGTACTGCACTGGCGCTGTGTCACCCCTTTTTTCCAGGTCCTCGTTGTTTTTGCGCTGGTTCTTTAAATAGGCATCGATTCGAACTCGCTCAATTTTCTGCCTCACGCAAAGAAGGTTTCATTTAGATCTCGAAGACGCTTTGAGCACTTATTGCCAATTGCGGAGAGTGCGGAGAGACAGAGAGAGAGCAGACATCTTGCCAGGAAAATAAGCAGGATGGGTCAAGTAGTGCACAGCCACTGATCTCTTCTAACTGAGAAAATCTGAACCTCCAAATACTTTTATCTTATCAGACTGGGTAGCACGGAAACTGCATTCTGCTTTAAAGCAAAAACCTGTCAAGTGGTTCGGCAAGCGTGACAACCATAGAGGGTCAACCACCTCTGCGGAAAAGATCGCCCATCGTTTAACTTCCAAGCAAAGTGAATCTATCACTCTCGTTGTCTAATGGCCTGGACACCTGAATCAGGCTCGAGTTGGCGGATGAAGTTTAGTAATACCCGATTAAACTAAAGTACCTTCTGCATTGAAAGTGACAAAGATGACTCAGTAGTCGCAGAAATGCAATTTTTACAAGAACTTTTTTCTGTGTGTTAGCAGAGTCCTTCAATGCTTTCTGGTCACGAAACTCCGCCCAAAGTTTGATATAGGGACAAAATATCCCGCTAGCGGCGCCACCAGTCGTAAGGGGGCCACAAGCCGCCGCCTTAGGCGGCTTGTGGCCCCCTTACGACTGGCCCCCTTATGTCTTAGGCGTTGCTCCCTCGAATTTTCATGCCGTCGACCTTGAACGCGGAGCGCTGGAACTTGAAGTTCTCGTGACGCTGATGCAGAAACTGTGTTCGAAGGAATACCACGAGCTGCCTTTACGCAACGCCTTCGAGCTGCCGCCACTGCTAATGCGTTCCGCGGGCAATGGCCGGGCGCAACGGAGCGATGGCCCCCTATCCCAGCTCGCGCCGCGTAGCGGCCGTTCTTGGCAGCATATCAAGCTCTCCCATAGAGTGACGGAGAAGTTTCGTGACCAGAACAGTATCAAAGGACTCTGGTGTTAGTATGGCCAGTCGTGCAAAATAAGCACGATTCCTTAAAGAGAACAAAAGAAGAGGTCGATGGGATGAATTCAGGCATTCTTCCCCCTCGAGAAAGTAGGGGCATATTAAGCTTCGTACGTGCGTGCCTCACCTACAGTATTTTCGATTCCTTGTTTTCTTTCTATCACGTTACAGAATGTTCCATCCTCACTTTTTTCTTCCTTCATGTTGGGAATTGGACCTCTTCTCACGTTATTAGAACCGTAGGAACATATATGGTTATAGGCATCAAGTACGACTAGGCGTAGACCAATGAAATTAAAGAATAAGAGAGGAACAATGAAATTTGGCAGCGTCCAATGACAAGCGTTATGAATTAATGAGGAAAAAGGGTGTCACGTGCGCTATCGAGTGATAGGGTATTACACGCCTGCGCTCATGCATACACGACCGCAATCCGATTCAGCAGCTCTAGAGGCCGAGGTTTGTAGCTTGAACCGTGAACGCATCCACGTCCCACTGGCTTCTGTCTTCACTCCAAGGCTTGACATTGGCCCGTTGACCAGGGAGCCCGGAGGGGGAGGCGAGGAGACTAGCTGCCCGCCCCATCCCTCTGACTTTGAGATAGTAATGTATTATGCAGTATCCATCATCTGCATAGCTTGATTAGCGCACTGAAGTGCCAGAATGTCCATGTGAAACACCTTTGAGGATCTCAAGCCAACTTTTAACTTTGCACACTGCTATTGAATAATTTTGTCATTCACGTCACTGCAGTCAAAGAAAGGCTGTCTGTGTTTGAATGAACCCCCCCCCCCCCTCCCAACAAGCGGATGCACCACCCTGGTAAAATTTCTGCGCATGTCCTTGCCCGTCGACATAGTTGCCTTTCTGCTGAACACACTTCCCTCTCTGCTCTCTATCTTTCATCCCCCCATCGCCCTCCCATGCGCAGGGTAGCGAACCGGCTGCCTATAGGCTGGTTAACCGCCCTGCCGTTCTTTTGCTCATATTTTCCTTCTTTTATACGGTATCAATTTTATTCTCAGTAGTGAAACGCCGTTGGCGGCATGTGAAAGCTCCAATATTCCGACATCGAGTCGTTAGAAGATAACGCGAAACAACATTCCAAGAACATGACTGTGTCGAGTGTGACTCCCCGATCTAGTGCGGCCTGTGTTTGCTGCAACTATCGAGACGCTTTAAATATGGCCTGTGATTTTGCGAGCCGGTGCGCAATATCACAATATTGATAGCTCAGTTGGTACAGCACCGCGTTCTTAATGTCGCCGGCCAAAAAGTGGAGGTTTGACTCCCAGCTGCGGTACTGTTCTGTTCTGTTCTGTTTTAACTGTTTTGCTGTGGAGAGGTTGAGGTGCCTATTGCCTCGGCGACTCCATATCACAAAGTTCTGCAGTGAAAAATAAAATAATAATACAGAACGGTACCCAAAAATTAACAATACGGAAAAGAAAAAAAAACATAATAGCACACTGAAACCAGTTCAAATATCATGTCAATACACAGTTTTCTTAGCGCAGTTCACACAGTCATAAACTATTTACACGCACACCTTTACAGCAGTCGTGGCCGAGTGGTTAAGGCTGGGGTACTTGTTCTTAATGTTGTTTCCGTCTAGTTTGGGTGGCATCCATTTTATCAACGTGATATACGTGGCGGAAACACGCCGCGAAAGTCTTGGTGGACCCCGCATAAAACACTTTCGTGTTAATTGTTCCATAAACGTTCGCCAGTGACTGGCCCACCTTCGAGGACCACATTTGTGTACACGCGCACGGCCTCTGTACGCTAGCAAACATTCGTTCTTCCGCGATTGGTGCTGCCGCCTCCACTTAAATCTGTAACTCGTAAAAGCTACCCTTAGTCATGGACTCAGCATGCGGTGCAGTAGCCTTATGCCTAATCAGCTTCTCTTGACGCGAGCACCCCTCCCTGCCGGTAATCGCCCTGACAGATCTGAAGTTCTTTGCGTGCCTGCCTTTCCAGAAAGCTCTAAACGCAGTTTTCTCGGCCGGTCAGCACCATCCACATCAACCCATCCTTTCTATATCCTCCTTGAGAAATAGATCCGGTGACCCAGTTTCTTTCCGGCAGCAGCAACTGTTCCACGCAGCTTCAGCAATAAATGATTCGGAGTGGCGCCAAGTGCGAAGATCTCGGCTGAGCTCGACATACCGTAAATTCATGACCAAGTGGCAAAACGCGTAAACCAACTAGGCCAGGCAGCCTCTACAACCGACAACAAACACATCTTGAGTGCTGATCATCGCAATCCAGCTCAGTGAAGGGTATAAGTTTACCGTAAATTCTTGACCCTCACGAGAAAACGTGTAAACAAACTAAGCCACGTTGCCTCTACAACAGACAACAAAGAAGTCTTGCATTTTGATCATCGTAATCCAGCTCAGTGCAGCGTATAACTGTATCAATTAGCCCCACAAATGAGTTCAAATGCAATAGCAGGAAGGAAGACAACACGCTCATCTGTCTAGTACTTTTGAAGGCAACAACACAGCAACCGCCTTTCTACTTGACACAACCACGCAAAAAAATAAGAAAACAAAAATTAAATAGAGCGCGATGACATACTCCTCTTAAAATTCTGTTCGAGTGCAGCAAACTAATATTCCGTCCATAGGAGGTCCTTTTTCAAAACATTCAATCACAAGCTGCTTGCCCAAAGAAACCAAGCTTTGTCTGTAGATCCTTATTTGACGACGAGGAGGAGTGCCAAAAAAAAGAACCAGACCACATCGTCCCAGACGATTTCTCGTTTGTTTTTTGCAAATTCTGAAGGGGTTTTCTCAGTTCAGAGTTATAGCATTTGTCTTGTTTTACTGTATTTACTCAAAGCAGGTTCATACATCACAAGATGCCACTTCTTGTACCTACGTGATTTTGGCACTACTGGTGACCGATATCTCTTGTTACTTTTGATGTGGCCGTCTTTGTTGCTTTTCTTTTTGCTGCCACTGCTGTAAAAACCCTGCAAAGGGTCAACAGTATGTTTAAAATAAATAAATAAACATACAGTGAACGTGCGACAGAAAGGCTGTCACCAGAGGTTTTCTTCTTTTATTTTTTCCTTATTATCTACTGTTCATCTTCGTTTCGTCTGTTACCTTTTTTTTGCTGTAACGATACTTTTCTTGTGTACCGTGCTGACAAAACCCTATAGCGCTGTCATGATGTTTCGTTTTCCGATTTCGTCCAAAATAATTGATGTTTCCGAAAGAGAAAACTGGGTCAACGACCTCAAAATAAGTCATGGGTCAAGGAGTGATAGGCCGATGCGACAAAAATGCGGTCGCGAAGATGTTTCTTCGTACTGAACTCACTGTGTAAGGCGCTGCAAGTCGCGAATGAAAGTGGACATGCATTCATATTGCGTCATTATTATCGTATTGCCGCAAAAATATGACCAGGCAAGATAACTACAGCTGCACTGTCCTTTTTCAGGAAGAATGACTTTTTTGTGTGTGGGTTGGATGGCAGATGGCCAGCAGAAGCAACGCTTTAATACCATGCCTTTGACAAGACCATGAACATGTTCGAAATAGCCAAATAACGGCACGGACAAGAAAGACCCAAAGGAGGTACCAGAGCAACTGAGTTAGAACAAAATTTATTGTTACTTCAAGCATTCTAAGTTTTACGTATACTGTAAGAACTAACCTATGTTCACAGTCTGTCATTCTCGTAACTACTTCACATAGGATGCCAGAAAATAACCCTTCGGGATTTCTGAAAATACCAACAAGGAGCATAAAAATTACGTGTACTTCCAGGCGAACAAACTAATTAGCTGTCTGAAACACGACAAGCGCACCAACGGAAACTCCAACAGGAACTCCATACGCTAGATCCCGGGCAGATGTTTGCTTTGGATAAAACATTAGGCCCATTCGCCAAGTAATGAAGGTGCTGCAACATCTTTTCGAAGAAACAAAAAATTTGTGACCACTACTGAGCTGGCTTTATATTTAAAAGTAATCGTGGCGGCTATGTGTTTGTTTTGCCCATATGAGAACTTTTGCACTCACCCATGTAGGACTGTATATATGTATATATGCTATTTCGTTTTGTTTTTTCAGTTTTTTATTTGTAATAATGAAGTAGAAAGGAGTGGTCGTCACCTAGTAATAATGACAAATCCTTCGTTTATTATCTGTTACGATAAAAATGCAATAAAGTGACTGACTGGGCTAGTTGTTGTGCTTACTCACGAGCACGAAAAAACTAGCTTTTTTCTGTGCTGGTAGCCTTAAGTGAAGTGATATGTTCCGACATTCAGGGGAGCGAGCGAGACAAAAGGTTTTTTTAATAAAAAAAAGGGGATGATTCTGCCGTAGTACTTGAAGGTGTCTATGTGTTACTCCAATTAAGGAAACTGGAAGAAAGATAAAAAGAGCCTAGGAGGAGGAAGGGGACAATTAAAGAAAAAACGAAAAAAAGCATATTAAGATAGTGGTATGTGCATGTCAAAACGTAATGGCTGTGATGTAAGTCACCTTAGAGTTTATCGGTTACAAGGGCCATAATAAGGTCCCCCAGCAAGTGGTGGCCTTCATTTAAAAGGAAAAAAAAAACAAGTAGTGTGTTTATCATAGCCATAATTATAGGGAAACTGGGCTGCAAAAAAAAGATATTTCAAGGCATCGCAGAATTTAGAAGTCAGCAAATGTAAGCCACGCCCACCGTGTGCCATGGCACTTATTACGTCGCGTGAAGCAAGGAGCGGCACCGTCGTCTTCTACCACAATCATTCTATTTCAGTGGCGAGCAGAAGTAAGTCAAATTGTCTTAATTTCATGCGTAGCTAACCTCGGAACAACATCGCTCGCCCCAAATGCAGACGCCTACATATTTTGTTATGCCATGACTAGCAAAAGTGCCAATAATGCCCGACTCTAAAGCTTGGGCGTGTTCCTAAAATATTAGTTAAAAACTATGTGCTCGACCAAATGCGCTAAAATACTACCAGCTATATTTGTGAATGCACAGAGATGGTCCCATATAGCATGTTATAATCGAAATCTGCGTGTCATGGTCCATTTGAGCTAATGTCCTCGAGGAACCTGAACAAAGGTATAAAATGTGGCTTTCCCGAGAAAGAGAAAACATGTATTCGAATGCTTGCTCATTGGCAGGTGTATCTTGGGAAGTTGTACATACTGTACTCTGAAGACAAGTTCTTTCTTCTCATTGATCGATACGTGGGGTTCAACGTCCCAAAAGCACTATATGGTAATGAGAGACACTGTAGTAGAGGGCTCCAGAAATTTCGACCACCCGGGGTTCTTTAACGTGCATCCAAATCTGAGCACACGGGCCTACAGCATTTCCACCTGTATCGGAAGTGCAGCCGCCGCAGCCGGGATTCGATCCCGCGACCTGCGGGTCAGCAGCCGAGTACCTTAGCCACTAGACCACCGCGGCGGGGCAAGTTCTTTCTTTTCGGTGTGCTTGTAAATTCAAGTAAATATATTGAACTCTTGCTAATGTACCACAGCTGTCACACTGTGGGTCAGTAGTAAGACAAAGGAGGCACACATATCTATTGGTCAATGCTGCGTTCACGAAAAGCTGATACTAAAGCATCTTAGGGACCTTCGGTAAGTGTACATGAAACAAAAAAGATATTTTCATATGATAAGCCTGGTTCTGAATCACATTCTCTTTTTGGAAGGCGTACTCTTTTGTCATTGCTGATACATCTGATTTAATAAAGTATGTTCCCAGAGTTTTCTCAAGTGCTAATTTCTATGCGTAGCTATATCTACGTTTCAATTTGCGCGCACACCCAAGAGTCCGGAAGTTTACTGAAATGCGAAACTGTGACGAGGAGCAGGGCTTATGTGTCGTATTCACTCGTAATTCGATTTTCCCTAGGATTTTCTCTACCTGATGTTGACACTCGCGTTACGATAGATTACTGAAATGCTATTTTTTTCCCCGGAGGCAATGAAAAAGCTCTCCTCGCGTTATATCTGTGGTTGCGTTACAATCCAGTAAATACGGTAACCGATGTTCCGGGTCACCGGATGTTTACGAGTGGCCTGCACTTTGCTCCAGCTCGGGATGGCATTATCTTTTTGCCTGTGCTGTTATTCGTAATGTTATAAAGCGTCAAAGATGTCGTAACATCTAGCCCAACTCGCAGTTTTTTTCCGCGACCTTTCTGCGCGCAATGTTGATGCTTTTATTTTAAACAAAAGTGCAGCACGTACAGTCGTGGTCAAAAAATTTCTTGGCCACGCTTTCCTAGAAATACATGGAATAGTGGCGTAGAAATTGTTGACCCCCCCCCCCCTTGCCCCCCGGTACGTACGCTTTAGAAAGAGCCAGTCGTTATCTGATTCAGAATATAGGTCACAGGGCCACAGGCTCTTCAAGACAGAAGGTACATCGCTTACCTTACCGGGATTTCTAGGCACTCATTCAACAGCAAGAAGCTCGCAGAACGGGACAACTTTAAACCCTCCCACAGTAGAGTACCTAGTACTCTAAATCGTTACCCACGTTTTCGAAACACACGTTAGATACTAGACGGCTTTCACATATGTTACAGAGCGCAGGTCCACAGTGCATATTCTGCACATCGTTTTTTGGTGCTCCGCAACATTTTCCCGGCAACCGTTTGAAGTTTAGTAAGTTCTCTCAATTTCACGCAGGCCCGCTTACTTGAACTGTGGTCGTAAAACAATAGCGTCTGAGCATGCATCCGCATCGATGCACCATGACCTACTTACCTAGTTCTTATCCGCGTATACTAGAGTAACGTTCTTTCAAAGCACCTGTTTCCTCAGTTGCGGTACGCGTAGAGGGCCCGCTTCAGAAGCTCGATTCGTAAACAAAGCAGTTGTTCCTCTGCCCGCCATGGCAGCCTGATTAATGCAATAGACAGCACTGCTGCACTATCCTCCACGGATAACGTATCTCCTATGACTGAGTTTATTTCGTTCAGCAGAAAAAAAAA